>NC_043022.1:1564706-1589706 GCF_006345805.1 Octopus sinensis
TTCAGTTTCCATCTACCAAATCCACTCACAAGGCATTGGTCGGCCCGAGGCTATAGTAGAAGACACTTGCCCAAGATGCCACGCAGTGGGACTGAACCCGGAACCATGTGGTTGGTAAGCAAGCTACTTACCACACAGCCACTCCTACATACACACATACATATAATACATTACATGATACACACCGTAGTACTAATATTATATGCAGTAACGGTAACACCTGTAGGAACAAAAATATTTGGCTGACTTACCTTCAACATTGTTCAACTGTCTGTCTTTGTAAAGTTCTGTGAGGAACAAACTGTTTATCAAGGTGGATTTTCCCAAACCTGATTCTCCTGGAAAACATAACAAAACAATAAAAGTTTAACAAAAATAACAATATTGGTGTAATCATGGCTGTGGAAGGAAGAAGTTTGCTTTGTAACTTCATGGTTTCAGGTTCCGTCCCACTGTGCAACACCTTCTATAAAAGCCCTGGGCTGACCTATAACCTTTGGTAGAAGAAATCTATGTGGGAGTGCATTATATGTATTGACAGGTATTCCGTTGGTTATAATGACGAGGGTGCCAGCTGAGCCTAATTAATGGAACAGCCTGTTTGTGAAATTAATGTGGAAGTGGCCGAGTGCTCCGTAGACATACTCTTTTACTTGTTTCAGTCATTTGACTGCGGCCATGCTGGAGCACCGCCTTTAATCGAGCAAGTTGACCCCAGGACTTATTCTTTTGGAAGCCCAGTACTTATTCTATCGGTCTCTTTTGCCGAACCGCTAAGTAACGGGGACATAAACACACCAGCATCGGTTGTCAAGCAATGCTAGGGGGACAAACACAGTCACACAAACACACACACATATATATATATATACATATATATGACGGGCTTCTTTCAGTTTCCGTCTACCAAATCCACTCACAAGGCTTTGGTCAGCCCGAGGCTATAGTAGAAGGCACTTGCCCAAGGTGCCACGCAGTGGGACTGAACCCGGAACCATGTGGTTGGTAAACAAGCTACTTACCACTCAGCCACTCCTGCTCAGAGAGATTCAGTGTGACACGGAATGTGAGAAGGCTGACCCCTTTTGAATTACGGGTATAATTCATTTTTGCTAGCTGGGCACTTCAGTTACGAAAATGGGGGTCCCTGTTGGTCTGATCAACCAAACAACCTGCTTGTAAAATGAACATGTATGTGGCTGAGTATTCCATAGACACATGTATCCTTAATGTAGTTCTCAGGGAGATGCGACATGATGCAGAATGTGACAAGGCTGGCCCCCTTTGAATTACTGGTAAAACCCATTTTTGCCAAATTAGGGGACAGGAGCAACATGAAATAAACTGGTGTTTTGTCGGTTATGGCAATGAGGGTTCCAGTTGATCCAATCAACAGAACAACCTGCTCATGAAATTACATACAAGTGGCTGAGTACTCCACAGACATGCATAACCCTAATGCAGCTCTCGGGGAGATTCAGCATGACACAGAATATAAAAAGGCTAGCCCCTTTGAATTACAGGTACAACTCATTTTTGCCAGATGAGTGGTATGGAGTGATGTGAAATGAAGTGCCTTGCTCGTGGAGACAATGTGTCGCTGGGAACTGAACTCACAACCTTTCGATTGTGAGATAAATATCCTAACCACTAAGCCATGTGCCTTCACTTAAAAACAGATATCATAGCAACGATAATGATGATATTTATGTTGGTGTTGTTGCATGTGGTACTAGTGGTGGTGGTGGTGATGATGGTGGTGATGGTAATGATGATGATGATGATGATGATGATGACAACAATGATAATCTTGATGGTCTTGGTGGTGATGATGATGATGGTGATGATGATAATGGTGGTGGTGGTGGCAGAGGTGGCAATGCCAGTGGTTTTGTTGTTGTTGTTGGTGGTGTGGTGGTGATGACGTTGGCGAGGTCGATGACCACAGTGCTGATAAAGATGATATTGATAGTGGCGATGATGATGATGATGATGATGATGATGTTGATGATCGTCATCATCATCATCATCACGACAACTACCGATGACGACGATGATGATGATGCTGACAGTGGTTAACAAAGAAAACAACAACCACAACAACTGTAAACAACAAATAATACAAATATCACCAATGGTGGGACAGGCGGGTGGGACGGGCAGGTGGGACGGGCTGGGTGATGGTGAAATTAGGTTGATTTATCTCTTAACCCCCCCCTGACTACAATTACTTCTTATTCCAAACAATTTTCGCTTATTTTCTTTTGTTTTACGTTTTTCTTGTTATTGATATTTATATTTTTTTATTTTAAATTTCTTTTGGCTTTCATCATTTTCTTTTCTTGTTTATTATTTTTTTTTTTTTGCTTTTTCTTTTTTTACCATTCCGACTTTGATTTATTCGGATTATTTCCTCCTCTTATTAATGCAATGATGATGACTGTTAGTTGACAGGTTTGGTTTGGTGGTGCTGGTGGTGGTATTTGTGGCAGAGGCGGTGGTGATGGTGGTGATGTTGTTGTTGATACAGGAGGTGGCGGTGGTGTTGGTGGTGGCGTGGTGTTGGAGTTGGCAGTGGCGATGGCGTTGTTAATGGTGATGATGGTGGTGTCGGTGGTGGCATCAGAAGTGCTGATGGTAGTGGTGGTGGTGTCGGTGGTGTTGGAGATGGTTGCGGTGATGGTATTAGAGGTACTGATGGTTGTTGTTGGTGGTAGTGATGGTGGTGATGGTATCAGTGGTGCCAATGGTTGTTGTTGGTGGTAGTGGTGATGGTATTAGAGGTGCCGATGGCTGTTATTGTTGTTGGTGGTGGTGGTGCTGTTGGAATTATTGGGGATGATGGCGTTGGTGGTGCTGGAAGCGATGACAAATATGTCTGCTTCCCATTGTATGTTGTTATCACAACTTCAATGTCTGAAACCTGTTCTTCCTAAACAATGCTTCCATTAATGGTTCATGTGGGAGGAAGTCTTTTACACTTTTCTCAAAGAAAACTGGAATCAATCTCCAGGATTTGTTGAGAGGGAAGACATTCTGAGAGCTCAAAATGGAAAGAAAAAAAGTGCAGGGTGGGGGGTGGGAGAGGAAACAAGGAATTCCTCTTTAAAAATAAACAAAAGATTTTCAGGAAAATTTTATCTTAATTTGCTTTGTGTATGTGTGTGTGTGCCTGCTTGTGTGCATTTGTATGTGTGTGTGTGTGAGTATGTGTGGGTGTGTTTGTGGGTGTGTATGTGTTTGTGTGTTTGTGATTGTGTGTTTGTGTGTGTGTGTGTGTGTGTGTTTTGTGTGTGTAAGTGTGTGTGTGTGAGTCTGAATGTTTGTGTTTTTGTCCATTTGTTTGTGTGTATTTGCATTTGTGTGTGTGTGTGTGTGTGTGTGTATTTGGGTATTTGTGTGTGTGTGTGTGTGTGTATGTGTTTGTGAGCTTGTGTGTGTGTGCATTTGTTTGTATGTATTTGCATTTGTGTGTGTGTACGTGTTTGTGTGTGTATTTGTGTATGCATGTGTGTGTGTGTGTGTGTGTGTGTATGTGGATGCATGTGTGTGAGAGTGAGTGTGTGTGTATTGTGAATGTGTATGTGTGAGCGTACATTTGTTTGTATGCATGTGCATGTTTTTGTGAATGTGTATGTGTGTATGAATGTGTATGTATCTGTGTGTGTATGTGTGTGTATGCATATGTGTATGTCTGTATGTGTGTGTGTGTGTGTGTGTTTAATAGCTGAAGGGTATAAAAATTCGCTTCGCATTAACAAGGGACCTTGTTTGATGCTACTGCTTACCATCTTGAGCAAGTATCTCCACACACATATCCAGCATATAAACAGACTCAATACAGGCATTTCTGTCAGGATTGCTCCTCCTATTTCTTTTACAGTTCTATATTTATTTAAGAGATGAAGAATTATGTACATTATTTACATTTGATGGACATCTGTCCTCATCTTGTTTGTTGTTACCACAATGTTTCGGCTGGTTTACTCTCCAGCCTTCATCAGGTGCCCTGGCAGAATTTCGAACCTGGGTTCTCATTCTTAAGGTATTTTTCCGATGTTATTACTTTCCACTTTCCATTCTTCTCTGAAGGATAGGAGATATGAAAGGAGAGCGGGAGGGAGAGATTGAAGTACCCTCAAACCAGAAACCCAGATCAAATCCTTGCAACCATATCAGGACAACTCCCCCCCCGATGACAAATCCCCCCCCCCCCAGACAATTACCCTGATTGGTTAATTACCCACTCTCCAATATATTAAGTTTTAAATCATCATCAAAAAGTGCAAATTATATGCGATTCCTCGCAAATATTGTATCACATTTATGTTTCCATAATTGCTAACTACGGCATTAATGCAGGCTGAAACATACTCTTTTCTCTTTTTACTCTTTTACTTGTTTCAGTCATTTGACTGTGGCCATGCTGGAGCACCGCCTTTAATCGAGCAACTCGACCCTGGGACTTATTCTTTTGTGAGCCCAGTACTTATTCTATCGGTCTCTTTTGCCGAACCGCTAAGTAACGGGGACATAAACACACCAGCATTGGTTGTCAAGTAACGCTAGGGGTACAAACACAGACACACAAACACAGACACACAAACACACACACACACATATATATATATACATATATACGACGGGCTTCTTTCAGTTTCCGTCTACCAAATCCACTCACAAGGCATTGGTCGGCCCGAGGCTATAGTAGAAGACACTTACCCAAGGTGTCACACAGTGGGACTGAACCCGGAACCATGTGGTTGGTAAGCAAGCTACTTACCACACAGCCACTCCTGCGCCTATATTGTAAATATGTAAATATTTTGTTCTCAATGGCTGTTTAGCAAAACCCGTCAAGGATTGAGTTATAAGTACTTGTTGTAATGCTTACTCTCTTTTAAAACCTTCCAAATGTTTGGGTGGCAACAACCAGCATTTGATAAAAAAAACCCAAAAAACTCCTGTACCACCCTTCCACAACATTCTTTGTTCTTGGAAGTTCATCCAATGTTCTGTTCTACATATTCCATAGATCCATTCCAAACACCGGTTCTTGCAGTCTTCCTCTTCGACATGGTCGTCCTAAGTATGTATTCTCTAAGTATTCTTGCAAGGGATATGTTTCTGGTGGGTATATTTCACATAAGGTTTCGAAAGTTTTTTTTCAACATCAAAAGGAGGAACAAAAGCTAAAGCAGCTTTCGTTCTCATAGAGATTGAAAACTCTTTGTCCTCTTGGTATCGCTGTTGAAATCAATCATCATCATCATTTAACGTCCGTTAACACAGGTTGGACGGTTCAACCAGGGTCTGGGAAGCCAGGGCTGCACCAGGCTTCAATCTGATCTGGCTGTGTTTCTACGGCTGGATGCCCTTCCTAAAGCCAACCACTCCGTGAGTGTAGTGGGTCCTTTTTACATGCCACTGGCACAGGTGCCAGGGGAGGCTGGCAGTGGCCACGATTGGTTGGTGCTTTTTATGTGCCACCGGCATCGACCACGTTTGTAAAAAATAGCAGCTTATACACTGAAAAATACGGTACACATCAAGGGTTAACTGCTTAGGGAGTAATTGTCCTTGGAGGGTTACTGTCCATGGGAGGGGGCAGGGTTTAAATGTCCTAAACTTCTTGCAACAAAGTGGGGTCTGCTGAAGGTATTTGAGGTACCAGGTTGTGGTGGTGGTGGTGATGTAAAACCTGGCAATGGATTAAGGTTACCACTTCATGTAGGCCATGGTGGGATTTGAACTTGGAACACAAAGAGCCAGAAAAATGAAATACTGTCAAGGCATCTGATCTGATGTTGTTAGTTGGTCAGTAGCAGGAAATGGAAACGGAAAACCCCCCCCGCCATGATTCTGAGAGGTCATCATCTCAGGATGTGGAAGAACTCATAACTCCCCCCGCTCCCTGCCAGTCCACCAGATGTTTGGTTAGTAACATCTGGAAGTTGACATCTGCAGGGGGTTACAAAAATAAAATAAAATAAAAATGTGGGCAGGAAACGAAATTTCAAAGGGCTGAAGGAGAAGAAGAAATAGGGGTTTTCTGTGAGTCAATATCTCGGCATGTGGCCTTGTGGTTAAGGTGTTGCATTCATAAGGGCCAGATTATGGGTTCAATTACTGGACTGGTGGCACGTTGTGTTCTTGAGCAAAGCACTTTATTTCACATTGCTCTAACACAGTGGTTCTCAACCATTTTTACCCTATGGACCCCTTTAATTCCTATTTTACTCTACTGAACCCTCAGAGTCATTGATGGATATTAAAAAAATCTTTCTGTATTTTTATTATGAAATCATCATCATCATCATCGTTTAATGTCTGCTTTCCATGCTAGCATGGGTTGGACGATTTTGACTGAGGACAGGCGAACCAGATGGCTGCACCAGGCTCCAATCTGAGATGGCAGAGTTTCTACAGCTGGATGCCCTTCCTAATGCCAACCACTCCGAGAGTGTAGTGGATGACTGGCCCTCATGCCACTGGCATGAGGGCCAGTCAGGAGATACTGGCAATGGTCATGCTCAAATGGTGTTTTTTATGTGCCACCTGCACAGGAGCCAATTCAGCGGCACTGACAACGACCTCGCTCGAATGTTTTTTCACGTGCCACTGGCAAAAGTACCAGTAAGGCGACACTGATAATGATCACGCTCAAATGGTGCTTTTTACATGCCAATTATTAAGAATTGTATAAAAAAAATAAAAATATTGGAGATAAATTTTAACAACAAAATCTTATGTGGGTCCCTGAGGTTAATATGGACCCCATTTGAGAACCACTGTTAAAAAGCATAGAATACTCCATAATCAAGGATTAGGGATTATAAAATACAGAATACTCAATCAGGGATTAGGTTTCTACAGTATAGAATACTCCTTAATGAAAGGATTCTACTTTTCCTTCTCGAGCCATGCCTGGCTCATTAGGGCCGGTTTCCCGGTTTCCTTGGCGTATAGGTTCCTCACCTGGACGGGACGCCGGTCCATTGCAGGTGAGCTGCTAGATGCAGGAGGAAAGAGTGAGAGAAAGTTGTGGCAAAAGAGTCACCAGAAGTTCATCATTACCTTCTGCCGGAGCCGCGTGGAGCTTAGGTGTTTCGCTCATAAACACACACATCGCCCGGTCTGAGATTCGAACCTGTGATCCCTCAACTGCGAGTCTGCTGCTCTAATCACTAGGCCATGTGTCTCCACGCTAATGAAAGGATTAGAGATTATTAAATATAGAATACTTGTTAATCTGAGCTTAGGTTTATAAAGTATAGGATATTCCTTAATCAAGGGATTATAAAGCAGTGATTCTCAACCCCTTTTTTGCCTATGGTCCCTCTTTGATTCCTATCCTCATAGCCATTTGATAGATATATAAAATAATCCTTCTGTATTTTTATTATTAAATATTATTAGGAATTGTATAAAAATATTCTTTTACTCTTTTACTTGTTTTAGTCATTTGACTGCGGCCATGCTGGAGTACTGCCTTTAGTCGAGCAAATTGACCCCAGGACTTATTCTTTGTAAGCCTAGTACTTATTCTATCAGTCTCTTTTGCTGAACCTCTATGTTACGGGGAAGTAAACACACCAGCATCGGTTGTCAAGCAATGTTGGGGGCACAAACACAGACACACAAATATATAAACACACACACACACACACATACATACATACATACATACATACATACATACATACATACATACATACATACATATATATATATATACATATATACGGCAAGCTTCTTTCAGCTTCCATCTACCAAATCCACGCACAAGTCTTTGGTCGTTCCAAGGTGACATGCAATGGGACTGAACCTGGAACCATGTGGTTCGTAAGCAAGCTACTTACGAACATGGCCACATGGCCACTCCTGTTTAAATATTTTGTGTATTGGAGAAGTTTAACCAGTTTACTGGACATACATTTTAACTACGAAATCTTATATGGACCCTCAAGGGTCCAGTGCTGAGTGGGGACTGGCATGCCAAAGAACAGACACAACGTTTCCTCTGCATGTTGGAAAAGGGGACTAAAAGAGATCGAGGTAGGATTTGGCCCCATAAAACCCTCAACAGCAACAAACAGCTACCCAAACAGACCCATGGGCTGGAGGGTGGGTGCAAAGGTGTCATCCACCAGGAGTAGAAGAGAACCACCAACAAATGGTGGGTACAGCAACAAAGACATTGTTACAGTGCATGACCCCTTACTGTTACTACTACTACTACTGCTGCTGCTGCTGCAGAAATATCCTTTGCTCTGTGTGGGGACTAGCACGCTAAAGAATAGACCCAAAGTTTCCACTGCATGTCGTAAAAAGCAACTATAAGAGGTTGAGGTAGGATTTGCACAACAAACTCGTGAAACCCTCACCAGCAAATGATTACCCAAACAGACCCCACTGTCAGGAATAGGAGGGAACCACTAACAGACGGTGGATGCAGCAACACATTGTTACAGCACATGGGCCCATATTCCTACTACTACTACTACTACTACTACTACTACTACTACAACATCCATTGTACTGCATGGGTACCAGGGTGTCAAAAGAACAGGCGCAATGTTTCCTCTGTACTCTGACCTTGTAAAACCCTATCCAGCAATGGCTACCCAAATGGAACCTTGGGCTGAAGGTTTATCGCCTGAGTGGTGCAAAGGTGTCATCTGTTAGGAGTAGTAGGGAACCATCAATGCACGTAGTGATGTTCTGTTACAGCGCATGCCCCCCCCCCATACTACTACTAATGTCAACATTCTGAGTTCAAATCTCAGCAGGGTTGACAATGCATGTGTTTCATCTGAGGAAGCAGGAGGCATTGGTCAGCCCAGGGCCATAGTGGAAGACAACTACCCATGGTGCTACTACACAGTGGGACTGAACATGAAGTTATGTGGTTGCAAAGAGAGCTCCTTAACCACACAGCCCCATGCCTGCACCTATAAAAGGCAAAAAAAGATTTTAAAAAAATGGGAAGGTCATGGATGGAACATATTTGCTCATAGCCCTATTCAATCATGGCTAGCCTGAGTGGGGTCAAACAACAGCAACAAAAACAAGATAAAGCTGTACAACTTAAGGGCACAACTGTGTCTCCTGAAATAGAATCCGTGCGGGGGGGGGGGGGGCATGTGAGGGGGAGGGAGAGGAATGTGGCTTAGGTAAGTATGGAAACACCTGCTTCTAGGAGTTCAAACTAGTGTAACCCATGGCGACATGTAGAGGAGGGTGGCATGGGATGGGATGGGGTGGGGTGGGGGATACAGAGATGGTGTGGGGTGGGGGTTACAGGGATGGTGGTGGTGGAGGTTGAGTGATCAGGGAGGAGAGGGAGGGAGGGAGGGAAAAAGGGGTGGAAGAAATCAGTAAAAAAATATAAAACAAACAGGTTCATGTGATAGAGAAGAGGCGTGATGATGATGATGATGATGCTGTAAATGATGGTGATGATGGTTGTGGTGGTGGTGGTGGTGGTGATATATATGTATTAATAGAGGTGAGAAAGGCAGGAGAGATGAGTAAACGTGTGTATGAGAGAGAGAGAGAGAGAGAGAGAGAGAGAGAGAGAGAGAGAGAGAGAAAGTATGTGTGTGTGTGATGAGACAGGAAAGGTGTGTGTGTGTGTGTGTGTGTCTGAATACATGATAAAGCATGTGTGTGTGATGATGCACATGCCGTGTGTTGTACTCGTATGTGTGTGTGTGTGTGTGTATGAGAGATGAACTAAATATGTAATGTGTGTGCGTGTGTGTGTGTGTGTGTGTGTGCAGGAGAAAGAAAGGAAGGGGATGTGTAGGCGTAAAAGAATGTTGATGTGTGATGTGAGAGGGAGAGAGAAAGAGAGAGAGAACGAAAGGAGGGGAGAGAGGGTGAGAGAGATGGAATCAGTGCTGGACCAAGGAACCTTACATTATTTGTCCCCACCCTACCAGAATATTTTGACAGCCTCTACATATTTCCGTTTTCTTATAAACCCCCGCCCCCCATTAAACAACCCAAGGGGCATATCGGGGAAATTGCAGCAGCCAGCTGGAATTGATCCAGTAGCTTCACATTGTCAATAAACTTCTGACCTCTTTAATTCACTAAATCAACATTATTTCTATTTTGGTAAAAGATCAATAAATGACTGGAACCTGAAACTTCAGCTGGGAACAGCAACTGGTTCAATTGGTACCTTACAGACCAGAAATCAGTACCTTTTTTGGAATGGTCCAATTTTGATTACTGTCCAGTTATCCACGGATCGGTACCATCATCATCATCATCATCATCATTGTTTAACGTCTGTTTTCCATGGTAGCATGGGTTAGATGGTTCAACCGGGGTCTGGGAAGCCAGGAGGCTGCACCAGGCTCCAGTCTGATCTGGCAGCGTTTCTACAGCTGGATGCCCTTCCTAACGCCAACCACTCCAAGAGTGTAGTGGGTGCTTTTTACGGGCCACTGGTGGCACAGGGGTCAGAGGAGGCTGGCAATGGCCACAATTGGTTGGTGCTTTTTATGTGCCACCAGCACGGAAGCCAGCCAAGGCGGTGCTGGCATCGGCCACGTTTGGGTGGTGCTTTTTACGTGCCACCGGCTCAGGTATCACAACTACAATTTCCATTTGATTTATATTTTTATTTTGATGTTGATGTACTTGACTCAATAAGTCTCCTCAAGCAGAGATTAGAAATAAAACATACTTATGCAATCGGTTATTTTCTGTTCGTAATGGTTGTAAAGCTAAACAAAATTCAGTCTGAGGGTCAAAGGTATCTTGAAGCTGAGGCAATGTATTTACAAGGTCTTCCAACTGATTCACCATTCGAATAATTTCACGGTGATTTGTAGATTTACCAGTGGCCTGGAATTGTTTAAGGTGGATCACAATTTGCCTGGAAGCGAATCACACATTTGGTTTCATAACCTTCCTTCGCAGCACATATAGAATGAGAGATGCAAGATCCAGTTATGAAACTGTGGAAGTGCATGATGGCTAAGTGGTTAGGGGTGTTGGACTTATGATTGTAAGATTGTGGTTTCAATTCCTGGACCGGGCTGTGTATTGTGTTCTTGAGCAAAACACTTCCTTTCATGTTGCTCCAGTCTTGTGATGGACTCATGATCGGGAGATTGTGGTTTCGATTCCTGGACTGGGCTGTGTGTTTTGTTTTTGAGCAAGACACTTTATTTCACTCTCTCTCTCTCTCTCTCTATATATATATATATATAGGCACAGACATGGCTGTGTGGTAAGAAGCTTGCTTCCCAACCACATGGTTCCAGGTTCAGTCTCACTGCATGGCATCTTGGGCAAATGTCTTCTGCTATAGCCTTGGGCTGACCAAAGCCTTGTGAACGGATTTGGTAGACAGAAACTGAAAGAAGCCCATTATATGTGTGTGTGTATATATATATACAAGATAAGAAAATGGAGAAACACATCAAAATCAAATATCAATTACCAGATCATACTCAATCAC
Organism: Octopus sinensis; assembly: GCF_006345805.1. Classification (NCBI taxonomy): domain Eukaryota; kingdom Metazoa; phylum Mollusca; class Cephalopoda; order Octopoda; family Octopodidae; genus Octopus; species Octopus sinensis. The sequence goes on from NC_043022.1 coordinate 1,576,189, forward strand.
ATACTTTATTAACCACATAAGACTGTGGGTTAATATAAAAAGCAGAACAAATCAGTGTACATAAAGGAATGTACATAAAAAAGTGTACATAAAAGAGTAATGTTGTATAATAAGTAGAATATATATAAAAAAAGAGAATATAAATATAAGTAAATATAGATATATATTCTACTTATTATACAACATTACTCTTTTATGTACACTTTTTTATGTACAGTCCTTTATGTACACTGATTTGTTCTGCTTTTTTATGTTTAACCCTACAGTCTCTTATGTGGTTTAATAAAGTATGTGATTGAGTATTATCTGGTAATTAATATTTGATTTAGATGTATTTCTCCATTTTCTTATCTTGTATTAGTAATTTGTGGTAAATCATTTTACCTTTGCCTATATAATACAGTAAATGAATTGATTGCATCGCAATCATTAACATTTATGTATTAACTTTGTTGGGTACTTCACTAGCAGTATATTGGATGTGTGTTATCCCATGGAGGGTTGCATTTACAACCCCTATCTCAATTTGTGTGTGTGTGTGGTGTGTGTGTGTGTGCGTGCGTGTAGGCGCAATGGCCCAGTGGTTAGGGTAGCGGACTCGCGGTTGTAGGATCACGGTTTCGATTCCCAGACTGGGCGTTGTGAATGTTTATTGAACGAAAAATATATAAAGCTCCACGAGGGTCCAGCAGGGGGTGGTGGCGATCCCTGCTGTACTCTTTCATAGCAACTTTCTCTCACTCTTTCTTCTGTTGGCCTGCTTGCTTAGCTAGCGGGGTGGCATCAATTGAAGGCTAAAACAATGCAAAGCGCATTGTGACCAGCGATGTGTAGCAACATCTGATAGCCTGGTCGGTCACGGTGATATATATACACACATGTATGTATGTATGTCTATATTTGTGTGTCCATGTTTGTCCTCCCACCATTGCTTGACAACCGATGTTGGTGTTTTTACGTCCCTGTAACTTAGCAGTTTGGCAAAAGAGACTGATAGAATAAGTACTAGGCTTACAAAAAACAAGTCTTGGGATTGATTTGTTCAACTAAAGGCAGTGCTCCAACATGGCCACAGTCAAATGACTGAAACAAGTAAAAAAAAAAAGAATACACATGACAGGCTTCTTTCAGTTTCCATTTTCCAAATCACTCACAAGAAGACATGTGACCAAGGTGTTGCGTGATGGGACTGAACCCGAAACCACATGGTTGGCAAGCTAACTTGTTGACCACCCAGCCCTGCTTGAGCCTGTTTGATATATTCCATCTTCCATATAAAAATATCCTTGTGTACCCCACTCGTATTTCCATCACTGACAATGCTAGTGTAAACTTTAATTAAACAAACTACGACAAAAAAAGACTAAGAGCTATTACTCAGTGACCACAGAGAACCCCTTGGTGGGGTGGGGCAGTGGTGGATTGAACCCTGCCTTACAGGTAGGTTTGGTTGACCACCTTTGAGATTACGCCATTTTGATGCGTCACTGCAAATATCACTGTTATTGCTACCACAATCATAACCAGAACTCTCACTACCACCACCACCATTAGCCATACCATAACTCTCCCCCCCATTACAACTCTCACCACCACCACCACCACCAGCCATACCATACCTCTCACCATTCCCACCACACACCCCCATTACAACTCTCACCACCACCACCACCATTAGCCATACCATAACTCTCATCCCCCTCCCCCGTTACAACTCTCACCAATCCCTCCACCACCGCAATTCTCACTCTTATCCTCCCTTCCTCCCCCCTCTAGCGCCACCGTCACGTGAAGAACGTCCGAGGAAAAAGAAGCCGGTCGACTTACCTAGGACCATGAGGGTAAAATCAAATCCGCGTTTAACTGCTTTCCTGTGGACCTGTTCAGGTAGGGTAGCAAATCCAATGTATTCTTCTTCATCCTAAAACAGAGCAAGAATTAAACAAAATTAACATTTGTATTGTGAATAAGAATTATTAACGATTGTCTTAACAAGAATTAAGGTTTGTATTGTAAACGAGATCGAAGACAATTTGTTTGAGTTGGGCAAATGGTAGTCTTGACATTCAAGGCTTACTCTCCCAACATATATGTTTGTATTGGGTCCTTAGACTCGTGTCCTTAGATGCCATATTCTTTGGCATGAAAGACACATATATTAGATGTACCCCAATTTCAACCGTGCATATTCAGGATTTAAAAAATGTGTGTAGGGAAAGTGCATCTTTTACATCGTCAAATAAGACAGATTTTTGTAGTTTTTACTATTCCACTTGTTTCATTTTGAAGATGTGAAATGAGGGACTCCCGACGATTTTGATTCATTTAAAACGCTTAACATCCCACCAAAACCCCCCAGCAAAACAACTAAATTTCACATTCGAAGTGAGACGGGTGTAATAGTAAAAATTTACCTGTCCCCTCCATCCAGCTTCTAAGGAATGACTCGTCTTTTAGACATGTTTGTCCAATTCATCATGTATATATTTTTTAACTCCCATCCGTAAATATATGTAAATCCATCTGTCTTTTCATCTTGTATATAAGAAGTGTGTTTGTGTCCTACATGTCCCTTGTCTGTCCTTGTAACGTCCCTTCTATGTAAACCTTTTTATAGGTAAATAAAGAAATTTTAGACATGTTTGGAGACACAAGTCTCGAAAGAAGAAACCTCTTTGGATGAAAAAAAATCAAAGGCCGGGCAGACTGCGACTTTCTTCATCCAATTTTCTTTTTAAACTTATTTTCTACATACTATTATTTATACAATTATCTTTTTCGAGTTCCACTGTTGTGAAGTAAATTATCTTTACCTTTCCAAACAAATTGCTAATAATTCCTACGTGTATATGACCCCATCTCCTTATACAGGGTGTGGTAGAAAGGTTGCCCCGATTTCAAAGTTTTTAACCTTTGAAATCGTAGCGACCTTTCTGCCGCCCTGTGCACATCGAAGCTGGTCACATCAATCAAGTTATGGTGATTAATAGCCAACGCTGAGCACGTTGAATATACTTCATTTCTAATTTACAATTATGTCTCTATACACTGTCATTTAAAATATTTGTGCCTGTTTCAGCTCTTGTTACTTGTTTGAAACTTGTCATAAAGATGAGACACCCTTACACACGATCTACCTTTTGTATATTTCTCTCTCTTTTTTGTGGACTCCCTGTAACGTATCCCAGGAGAGAGAGACAACTTTTCGTATTACATTATCAATCAACGATTGTTTTGTGTAGTTAGAAAAAAGCTGACGAACATTTTGTGTACTTTTAAACTATTCTTGATTCAAAAACCTGTCTGTCGTTGTTTTCCGATAATTAATAATACACAGGGAAAGACTTCCTTTTGTACCCCCCAACCCCACTTTATTATTATTATTATAAAAAAAAATTTTGTTTACGCAAACCCTCGTTTTCGGCCACGGAGATTACGAATCTGAAAATAAAATTGGCAAAAATCGGCATTTCAAAATATATAGTACCCCCCTCCACCTCCGATGTCTTCATTTTTGACTCTTTTCAGATTTTTTTTTTTTTTGCATAATATGTGGAAAAATACGGAGATTATTATTCTGATTAACCCTCTTTCCCCTAAAATTGCTGGCCCTGTGCTCTCTTATCTATCTATATCTATCTCTTATCCATCCATCCGCCCGTCTGCCCAGCCATCCGCGCTCACACCATTCTGATGTCCTGCCATTTTTCCCCTGCACCTTTTTATCTTCCATCTCAGAATTTCCCCCCCTTTTTTCTTTGGCAGGGTGAGTAGAGGGGGTAGAAGTAACGACATACTGTTCAATGTAAACACTCGCGCATCCGCGCCAGCTAGTCGTGACTAGTCGATCCTACAACGACTCCCTAGCAAAGTAAATAAAACACAAAGTAAATGATTTATTTTACACAAAGTAAATAAAACAAAAACAAAGTAAGGATCGACTAGTCACGACTAGCTAGCGCGGATGCGCGAGTACGCGAGTGCGCGCACCGGGACCACTCTTCTTAAGTAGTACCACAGTTTATTCCATGTCTTGACAATTCTGAGAGTGAAAAGAATGTTTCCGTTAAGTGATGGGTGCCTCGCTGTTTTATTTTCAAACATGTCCATCTTTGTAGACTGTTCGCTCATCGGTTACATTTAATACCTATTTATGTTTTCCAGTTTCAGCTCTTGAGCTGTGGCCATGCTGGGGCACCGCCATAAAATTAATAGTTGCGTCCCTGGGTGGATTCGAACCACCAACCTTTCGGTTAACAGCCGAACGCGCTAACCGATTGCGTCACAGAGACCTATGAGAATAATTGTTGTAAAAGTTGTTGCTTGGCTACAGGTGGGCCCCAGACATTCCAGCTGTGGCTATCCCGTCTGGGAAGAAATCTGGTTTGCGCACCCCATATAATCCCTCATGGCTTCTTTATTTTTGGGGATTTTCAGAAAATTTTTGTGAATTTGTTCTACGTTTGGGAATTCATACAATTGTACAAAAGCAGTGTGTGATTTAAGGACGATTTAGCTGTTATTTTCAGCACATTTCAATATTTCCCCACGTCTAAACACGTAACCAGGTGTCCTTTCTTTATTCAAGGTGGTAGTATATAATTTTTAAATGCGATATGGGCTGCTATTTCTAGCAGAGGAAGCGTCCACGTAGAAGCTTCGTTAATCTGTGAAGAAGAGAGTTCTGAGGTGAATAAAGATTAATCACTTCACATTTTTCTGAAAAGAAATTGATCTTTATTTCATTTGTATCAGTCTTCAATATCTCTCGCACAAATATTGATTGAGAAAAGTTCAAGAGAAACAATAATGGCACCAATCTCACTGGTTTCAGTGGGAAAAAGGTGACGAGCTGGCAGAAACGTTAGCGCGCCGGGCGAAATGCTTAGCAGTATTTCGTCTGCCGTACCGTTGTGAGTTCAAATTCCGCCGAGGTCGACTTTACCTTTCATCCTTTCGGGGTCGATAAATTAAGTACCAGTTACGCACTGGGGTCGATGTAATCGACTTAATACCTATGTCTGTCCTTGTTTGTCCCCTCTGTGTTTAGCCCTTTGGGGGTAATAAAGAAATAGGTTTCAATGGGAAAGCGAACACAAAGGCCATTCACTGTCTCTTTCTCCACACCGAGCAAATTGGATGAAAAAAAAAAAAAAAATAACGTACAGACGAGAAATACCAAAGTAGTTAACGTAAGGGGCAAAATAGTGACATTTCTTTGGACTCTTTGCATTCCGAGTTCAAATCCCGCGGAGGCCGACCTTGCTTTTTATCCTTTCGGGGTTAATAAAATAAAGGGATCTTTTCGGTTTGAACGGGAGTTTTTTCTAGCGGTGTCATATGAAATTGTCACCCATAATTCTGACCCTAGTATCGATCTATTGCATTTCAATCTGTGTTAGGGTTAGGGGTGGGGAGAAGGGTATCTTTTTTCTTCAGAAATGTAAATAAACCCAATCTGTTTCTTAAACGAGGGACATATTCATACGACACAGAATGTTTTCACCTCAATGGACGTCATTGATTGGTTGAAATTGAAGAAAAACACCAACAAATATCTTACAAGCTATAGAATTTTCTCAATAAAGCCAAGAGAAAAGGATGTTTTATAAACACATTCTACCAGTATACGAAGTTTAAAAGTGTTTAGTTACGTGGAAATTATTTTAAAAAACTGCCGTTCAAACCGAAAAGATCCAAATAAAGTACCAGTACTGGGGTCGGTGAAATCGACTAGCCCCTTCTCTCCAAAATTTCAGGCTTTGTGCTTGATGTTAGAAAGGCGGCGTGTTGGCAGAATTATTAGCCCCTCTGAACAAAATGCTTAGCGGCGTTTCGTCCATCTTTATATTCCGAGTTCAAATTCCGCCGAGCTTGACTTTTGCTCTTCGTCCTTTCGGGGTCAATAAAACGAACCCCAGTTGAGCACTGGGATCGATATAATAGACTACCACCATCACAATAGAAAGGGCAATATTATAAACAGAAAAGCCCATAATTATTAGGAAAAAAAAGCCGTCGTTTTGAATTAGTGCTGGCAAATAAGTAGACCATTTGTGACCATAGGCGCAGGAGTGGCTGTGTGGTAAGTAGCTTGCTAACCAACCACATGGTTCTGGGTTCAGTCCCACTGTGTGGCACCTTGGGCAAGTGTCTTCTGCTATAGCCCCGGGCCGACCAATGCCTTGTGAGTGGATTTGGTAGACGGAAACTGAAAGAAGCCTGTCGTATATATGTATATATATATATTTATGTGTGTATGTGTCTGTAATTGTCCTCCTAGCATTGCTTGACAACCGATGCTAGTATGTTTACGTCCCCGTTACTTAGCGGTTCGGCAAAAGAGACCGATAGAATAAGTACTGGGCTTACAAAGAATAAGTCCCGGGGTCGATTTGCTCGACTTAAGGCGGTGCTCCAGCATGGCCGCAGTCAAATGACTGAAACAAGTAAAAGAGTATAGTAGAGCGCGTCTCGTTGCGAATCGGGACCTGGCTGTCGTTGTCGACTGATTGTATTGCGCAATAGATGTTCGCTTCATCCTTACATCGCCATTTAAAACAGAATCTCTCTCCCCTCCACCTCCACTACACACACAATCTCCTATGTCCCACATTATGCGGGAGAGTTTCTAAATGGAAAACACATTTTAAATAATGCTCCCTCACATAAGAGAACACCACATTATATATATATCTGTCTGCCTGCATGTCTGTCTGTCTGTCTGTCTGTCTCTCTCTCTCTCTCTCTCTCTTCTCTCTATATATATATATATATATAATATATATATATATATATATATATATACATACACACACCACACACACATCCATACATACATACATACATACACAGGGTGCGTAAAAAAATGAAAAACCTCCCAGATTCACTATTCCTGATGTTAAACTGAAGAGTTTTTGTTGCACACACACACACACACACACATATATATGAAGTTCTAAAATCATTCCGTTACTTGAGTTTTAGGTCCAGCACAACACTTCCTATAGGAAGTCTGGCAGGCAGGGAGTAAGGTGGAAGGGAGATAGGGTCTTCTGTATGCGTATGTGTGTGTGTGTGTGGAGTACTCAATGGAGAAACAGTCGTAGGTGGCAGTTATAAATAAACCTAAATATTTAGATCTTATCTAACCTTATCCAACAACAACTACGACCCACCCTTACAGTAACCGCACCTCCATCTTACCATCGCGTCCTTCATAAAGTCGGTAAGTCTTTATTCACGTCCTTCATAAAGGAGGCAAATCTTTATCCACCTCAGCAGCTGTATATATCTTTCTCTCGATACAATGATGACAGACACGGGCAACTTTTGATGATTTTTCGTTTAGACGTACCGCTCAGAGAGTCCCGCGGGCCGCAGATTGCCTTTGATAGACAAAACAACCAAATCTCGTATTTAATAAGGACACTTTACATTTCGTATGTGATCTTAAGTATATGCTTGCTTGAAAGGCGGGATGGTCATCGTATGAGTGTCTAAGTTTACCTGGGGCTAAGCAACCTCAAGTAACGACACGAAAGCTATCTTTTATTCTACAAGAATATGGACATTCTATACGTGGACTTGTGGACAGATAATCAGATTCTAATAACCAATTCTAATCTGTATAGTGCTGTGACTTGCGGTCAATAAATAAGTCTTCTAAGGCCCCTGTGCATTGAATTGCCCTGGACCTTGTAGTAGTGCTAATAAATCGGCCCTGAAACTACCAATTATATTTCTATAACCACACACACTAGCGTAACTAGAAGGTGTGCCGCCCAGGGCGGCCCTTCTGTTTGCCTCTCCCGGACTCTACAGAACACATACTGCTTACAGTAGACCCGAAAGTCTTTAAAAGTGCCGCTCCTACCGCCTCGGGCTAGTGTACTTATACACACACATATATACATACATATACACACACATACACATATATATACACACATATACAAACATACACACACACATATACAAACATACACACACATATACAAACATACACACACACATATACAAACATACACACACATACACACATACATACACTTATATGTATATACATACACACACATATATACACAGGTGCACAGACCGAAGAAACAGCGCTATATCCGTATAACCACTCATAACACAATGCACACACACACACTTCACTACTGTCACCACTCTAACCCTAACCCATCTCCACATCTCCCCTCCCCCTGTTGTTTGTAATATTTTTGTGCTCAACCGGGTGGCTGGGTGTGTGGGGAGGGTTGTCGGAGCGATGTCCATTGTTTTGCTGTAATATTTAGAGGATCAAAACTGACGTCTTCCGGGTGCATTGGGGGTGACGTGGGGGAGAGTCAGAGTACACGTTACCAATACCACCACAACCACCGCCGCCACTTTAACCACCACCCCACCCCAGCTCATAGCTATTACCACTATCACAACTACCACCACCACTACAACTATTACCACCACCACCACCACATCATCATTAGTACCCTCCTATGACCACCGTCACCACCACCACTACTACCGACTGGCTCTCCGTCGGTTGCGACGACGAGTGTTCCAGTTTCTTTTAATCAACGGAACCGCCTGCTCGTGAAGTTAACATGCAAGTGGCTGAGCACTCCGCAGACACGAATACCCTTAACCGTAGTTCTCAAGGAGATTCAGTGTGATACAAAATGTGACAAGGCTGATCCCACTCGAATTATTAGTACAACTCACGCACATAAATACACACACACACATATTTGCATACATACATGTACACACATGCACAGACACATGTACACACACACACCCCTTTGAATTATTGGTACAACTCATTCTTGCCAGCTGAGTGGATTGGAGGAACGTGAAACAGTGTTTTGCCGCCGGGAATCGAATTCACGGCATCCGGTGGCTGGTCTGATCTTTAATGGCGGTGCCCCAGCATGGCCACAGCTCGTGAGCTGAAACTAGATAAAATAAAATAACCACTAAGCCACGCTCCTTCACACCACCACCATTACTACTACTACTACCACCACCACCACCACTAACGTCACCACAACCACCCCGCTATTATCACCACCTTCATAAATAACAATCATTGGCACCACTCTCACTGTTCCCCTTCCCCACCCCCGTAAAAAACATTGTTTTAATGAGACGCGGGGGGGGAGGGTTGCGGGGTGGTAGCCCTCCACCATTCCTTTAAAGACCCTCCTTCCGTCCCCCCTTCTTGTAATTGTCTCTAGACACAAATTCATTCAGTGTTTCTGCTCCAGCCGAAGTCAGCGATAAACGGGTGACAGACTGTAATTTGGTAGCAGCGGCGGCGGCGTTGGAGGAAGAGAAGATGGGGAACAGGGGGAGGGGGTGAGAATAGAGATACAATGTGATAAGAGGTATTTATATAGGGGAAGAGGGGGGGAGAGACAGAAGACGAGAGTGAGAGGAATAAAGATGATGAGAAGCAGAGAGAGAGAGAGAGAGAGAGAGAGAGAGAGAGAGAGAGAGAGAGAGAGAGAGTGTGGAGGGAAAGAGTCAGAAATATGAAGAGAGAAAATGAGAGGTGGCGGTAGATGTAACATGCGTGCACACACTCACTCACTCACATGCGCACACACACATGCATGCAGACACCAGTCGCTCTCTGACAGTTTTGTAGCCGAGCCTGTGAGAATGGAGGCCCCCACAACCTACATCCCTTGCTCACTGTTATCTATTTCTATTTCCTTACTACCCACAAGGGGCTAAACACAGAGAGGACAAACAAGGATAGACAAAGGGATTAAGTCGATTATATCGATCCCAGTGTACAACTGGTACTTAATTTATCGACCCCGAAAGGATGAGAGGCAAAGTCGACCTCGGCGGAATTTGAACTCAGAACGTAACGGCAGACGATAATACGGCTATGCATTTCGCCCGGCGTGCTAACGATTCTGCCAGCTCGCCGCCCTCGTTGCTCACTGTTATCGGGTTAGAAATGTCCATCCGCAAGTGCGAACCCCACGAGTCAGTGTGGCTTGTTCCAGCGCATCTCACTCGCCGTCCTCCGGGGCATCGCCTTTCCCATTTTGTTCTCCAGAATCCTGAGGCGGACCGAAAAGTCTCAGGTCCCTTAAATATAATTTACGGAGCTGGAGCAAGTTTTTCAGTCCGAATAAGCTTGATGCACGTTCGAACTGGGGAACAAGCTCCTCACTGCGTTTTACCACGGAGAATATATCTCGCTTGTTGACAAACGGTGTGTGTACACCTGGGCCAGCTCGCAGCGCCACCTGCCTAGACTGTGAGATGTTAACATTTCCGAGTAGTTGTCTCCTCATCGGTCACAAACACTAAGCAGACGACACTGCGGGCTGAATGAAGAGATTAACTCTCTTGCTTTTCCAGTCATCGTGAGACGACTGGCAATGCTATATGGCAGCTCAACGCAAGTAAATTGCCACGCCTCGAAGAATATTTTTAGACGAATGAAACGACTCCAATATCTATTTTAAAGTCTGGTACTTATTCTATCGGTCATTTTTGCCGAATCGCTAAGTTATGGAACGTAAACACACCAACACCGGTTGCCAATTGGTGATGGTGGTGGACAAACGCACCACCAACACAAATATGTACACAACAGACTTCGTTCAGTTTCCGTCTACCAGTTCCACTCACAAAAGTTTGTCCAAGGTTCCACGCAGTGGGACTGAACCCAGAACCATACCTATGCCCGTATGTTAAACAAAAGTAAATACCCTTTTCTCTCTACGTTTATTAGTAAGGATAAAGACCTCTTTCGGTCAAGAATGGTCATGGGATTGCGCCTAGAAAATTTCCCTCCGTGACACAAGTCCGGGCAAGGTTTATGGAAGACCGGTAGTCGACCATGCATACCGGCCTCCCCTCTCCACGCCACCAGTCTTATCCAAGGGAAAGGCAAAGGAGCCGATACAGCTTGGCACCAGTGATGTCTCAACTCATTTCTACAGCTGAGTGGACTGGAGCAAGGTGAAATAAAGTGTCTTGCTCAAGAACCCAACACACAGCCCGGTCTGGAAATCGAACTCACGACCGCGCGAATGTAAATCCGAAGCTCTAACCACTGAGCCATGTGTACTAGTAGTATTACCAGTAATAGTAAGAAAGGTAGAAGGAAGACGTTAAAACCGTTTACAAGGAGAGGAACGAAAAGAAGAGAGTTGGTAGAGGGGAGAGAAAAGGGGGGGGACGTATGTGGGAGGCAGTTGTTGGCGGAAGTGAAGTAAAGGTACTTATTAGTTGAGAATGGATCTTTTCTGTTGAACGCGTTTGCTAATTATTGATTACAAGTTTGCTTGACGAAGATCGAAGCTTAATCAAAACAACAAGGTCGTTTAATTGATTGAAAACCGAAGTGAAAGAGTATCGGATGTGTTAGGCGTATTAAAGGTAATGAGGTAGACAGATCGATTCACTAACAAAATAATTGGCCAATCAGAGATTCGATCATTGAACCTATTTCTCTCAGGATAGACACTAAATGTATTCGCGTGTGTAAACAGGATACTGTAAAGCGTGGCACAATACGCAACCAAAGGTTGGGCTCAGTAGGTGCCACACTCAACTCCAGTACCTACTGCAGCACGACATGGGGCATCAACCTCGGGATAAACTACTTTCCGGAATACGAGCCAAATAATAGAAATAATAAAGCAGAAATCAGGTATTGTGTACAATGCTTTAAAGAACATTACGAGTGTTTCAACAAAAATGCTGTAATTATTGCATAATTGTTGTAGAAACATTATACAAGTCTTGCAGTTTATTTCATCAGCGGGACACTGATGAGGTGAGTTGTTAGATGGCGTAATATTTCTACAACTGTTATGTAATTTTTACGGCATTTTCACGAAACGCGTGCGTGTCCTTTAAAGCATTGAATACCATACCTGCTTTCTGCTTTTATTATTTCAGTCTATCAAAGGCGGCGAGCTGGCAGAAGCGTTAGCACGCCGGGCCAAGTGCTTAGCGGTATTTCGGCTGCCGCTACGTTCTGAGTTCAAAATCCGCCGAGGTCGACTTTGCCTTTCATCCTTTCGGGGTCGGTAAATTAACAGTTGCGTGCTGGGGTCGATCTAATCGACTGGCCCTCTCCCCCAAAATTTCGGGTTTTATGCCTAGAGTAGAAAAGATTATTTCAATCTATCAATGTGTGTGTGTGTGTGTGTGTGTGTGTGTGTGTATATTCATACACACGTACAAATCTGTTGGGTAATGATCCGGGGGGAAAATGTCCTTAATACAAATGTAGAGTGCAGTACTTTAAGGCAGTCCAGTGGCCTATTACTGTAAACCAGCTTACACACACACACACTCTCTCTCACCCACCCAGAATATAGAAAAGACGGTCATTGTCTTAACATATCTAGAATAAAAAATAAAACCCAAGAAAACATCATAATAAACTAGTCAGTCACTGCAACTGCTGCTCCATACATTAACGGATCCAGTGGATGTTAACTCTGCTCAGCAGAAAAATAAATACGATTTTATAAAAAGACTACATACTATTAAAACAGCAGCAAAAACCGAACCGGTTTCTAAGTGCCGAAATGATGATTGCTATCTCTGGAAACTTTCAAATTGCAAGGTCCTTTTTTTCTATGAAAATCCCTATTTTTTACGATTGACCTCTGTGTCGCCATTTTCGGTGTATTTCAACCAGAAAAATGTTCACTTAAAGAGAATAACAAGTTACATAATGCAAAATTTTTACTTTTCAAAAATTCCAATTCTAAAGGGTCGAAACAAACCCAAGCAACGCCGGGCGATACTGCTAGTATTTTATACAAATATTTTACAAAATTCACACACACAAACACACAGAGTTTGCTATTGAACACCTCCGGCTTCGTTATAACAACATCATTTTTCACTAAAATAAATTTTTAGAATAATTCTTTCATATTTGTATTATTTTTACTTTTAATTTTTTTTAAAACTTCCATTCATTATTTTCATTGCTTCTATTAAATTCTCTCTTCGTTTTTATAGTTAATAATGCATGTTATGTGTTACATATGTATTGTATTAGATATTTCATTCAAACTCTTTCTATTCTATTTTAGTACGTTTTCTTACCCGCTTTGTTATTTCCTTTCTTGTATCTCCATTTTTTTTCCTTGTTTCATTACAATATTTCCCTTTGTTTCGTTTATATTCCTTTTATCACAGCCTATTTTATATGATATTTAAACTTCATAGCATCATATGCCATTTATTAAATACATTATATTGGCGTCTTCTATTATATTACATATATATTATACATAATTGAAATTCCATTCAATTTTTCTATTCATTTCGCTTGATTGAATTTTATAGTGAATATCGTTGCCACTTCGCATGGATATAGACACACACGGATATGTGTGTGTGCGTTACAAATTTGTCGGTGTATATATGTGGTTATATCAGGATATGTTTAGCAACAGATACGTGAATATAAACACATACGTGTATGCGTATGTGTTTATATTCATGTATACCTCTATG
>NC_043022.1:1592206-1594706 GCF_006345805.1 Octopus sinensis
AATAACGAATGAATCATCGTTGATTGTGGAGGCGCAATGGCCCAGTGGTTAGGGCAGCGGACTCGCGGTCATAGGATCGCGGTTTCGATTCCCAGACCGGGCGTTGTGAGTGTTTATTGAGCGAAAACACCTAAAGCTCCATGAGGCTCCGGCAGGGGATGGTGGTGATCCCTGCTGTACTCTTTCACCACAACTTTCTCTCACTCTTACTTCCTGTTTCTGTTGTACCTGTATTTCAAGGGGCCGGCCTTGTCACTCTCTGTGTCACGCTGAATATCCCCGAGAACTACGTTAAGGGTACACGTGTCTGTGGAGTGCTCAGCCACTTACGCGTTAATTTCACGAGCAGGCTGTTCCGTTCATCGGATCAACCTGAACCCTCGTCGTCGTAACCGACGGAGTGCTTCCATCCATTATCGTTGCAAAAACAGTTGTATCTTTCTTTCTTAACTTTTCATTACAACCTTTAATTTTTGATGAAATTTTTTAAATGCTTGTTTAAATAAACCCACTTCAAGAAAGTATCGAGCAGGCCGCATGCAGCCCGCGGGCCTCAATGTGGCCTGTCCTGTTCTAAGCGACCTGCTAGAAATAAGTAAATCTCCCTTCAATTACATTCTCATTTTTTTAATTTTAAAGGTCTACATTAGCTAATGATAAGTGTAAAAATATAAAAAAAACTAAAAAGAAAATAGGATAGAAAGTGAGTGAGGGTGAGAGAGGCGGTGGCGGAGAGATATACAAAGATAAAGAGAGAGGAGGCAGAGATAGAAAGAAATGTATGCGGCAGTGGACCTCCACCGGTTTCGACGGCGAGAATTCAGGGTTATATAAGAAAGTCCGAAACAAAGAGAGAAGCCACTTAGTGTAAGGGACTCTTTTACTTGTTTCAGTCATTTGACTGCGGCCATGCTGGAGCACCGCCTTTAGTCGAGCAAATCGACCCCAGGACTTATTCTTTGTAAGCCTAGTACTTATTCTATCGGTGTCTTTTGCCGAACCGCTAAGTTACGGGGACGTAAACACACCAGCGTCGGTTGTCAAGCGATGTTGGGGGGACAAACACGCGCACACACACACACACACCACACATATATATATACATACATATATACGACGAGCTTCCTTCAGTTTCCGTCTACCAAATCCACTCACAAGGCTTTGGTCGGCCCGAGGCTGTAGTAGAAGATATTTGCCCAAGGTGCCACGTAGTGGGACTGAACCTGGAACCATGTGGTTCGTAGGCAAGCTACTGACCACACAGCCACTCCTACGACGATTAGAGGGAGAAAGTATGACGAAAGGAATGAATGTACTTTTGACTTGGAAGAGTTCAGGTCAGAAGAAGGAGGAAATCAATGAAATGGAAAAGAGTTCCAGAGTGTGGCAGTTCAAGGGAAAAAAGAAAACGCTACGATCATAGAAAGACTTCATTATTTGTGGAAGTACAACAACATTTGGATGAAGGCTCTGTGATTTCGGAGCCAGTCGAGATGTCACAAAGTGGTCTGGAACTGAGAGAGGAAATACATCAGAGCCATTCCTGCAGCAATAACGATAGAAAAGACTTCAGATTGGTGCGACAAGGGTTGCAGAGTTGATAGCGGAACTGAGAGAAAGCTCATCAAAAGCACTTCCTGTGGCAATAACGATAGGAAGGATTAAGACTAGCGACGTCACGTCGATGTCACAAGGGCTGTGGGGTTGAAGCATGAGAAGGGCCAATCAAATTAGAGCCTCGCTTTTTCAGAATTTTCATAGAAAAAAAAAACACCTTTTTGATGTAGCATGGCCGCAGTCAAATGACTGAAACAAGTAAAAGAGTCCCTTACACTAAGTGGCTTCTCTCTTTGTTTCGGACTTTCTTATATAACCCTGAATTCTCGCCGTCGAAACCGGTGGAGGTCCACTGCCGCATACATTTCTTTCTATCTCTGCCTCCTCTCTCTTTATCTTTGTATATCTCTCCGCCACCGCCTCTCTCACCCTCACTCACTTTCTATCCTATTTTCTTTTTAGTTTTTTATGATCTGAACTATTTCAAGTCTAAAGTAAATTCATTCCTTTCGTCATAATTCGGTTACCTCTGGCCAGTTTGAAACATGTGGAATCTTTTTGAGGTCGTAAATCTCTGTTTATTACTTAAACGGGTGGGTTGCCGAAAATGTGCGCATACATAGACACATCATACATATATTTCACATGCTACGCACACACAACAGTATTCCATGCAAGGACGAATTGTAGACTAGTGAAGATCGACTGAACTATTTGCCGCAGTGGTTGAGTATTCCTGAGTGTACTTTTTAATATAATTCTCAAGCATACTGAGCGTGATACCGAGGCGACAAGAATGGACGGTTTGAATGACAGGTATGTTTCATTCGGGTGGCTTCTGAGTTTCTCTCTCTATGTAGTTTCACTCGTAAAGTTTGGGTTAGTCAGAGGCTGGAGACTCTGGCGTTTGTCCAGTTGTCGGGACTTCGAAGTTACGAAGCGA
>NC_043022.1:1599706-1604706 GCF_006345805.1 Octopus sinensis
TGTGTGTACTTTTATTCTTTTACTTGTTTCAGCTATTTGACTACGGCCATGCTGGAGCACCGCCTTTAGTCGAACAAATTGACCACAGGGACTTATTCTTTGTAAGCCTAGTACTTATCCTATCGGTCTCTTTTGCCGAGCCGCTAAGTTATGGGGACGTAAGCACACCAACATCTGTTGTCAAGCGATAGTGTGTGTATGTGTGTGAAAACAAAACCGCGCGTGCACACACACATACACGACGGGCTTCTTTCAGGTTCCGCATATTCGTACCTCTGCGTCACTTTGATGGTGTGTGCTGCTCTCCCATATATACACATACCTACATACATACGTATAGTTACAGATATAATCAGTGGCACTCTGTCGGTTACGACGACGAGGGTTCCAGTTGATCCGACCAACAAAACAACCTGCTGAGGTCGTTTCAATCGATTGAAGATCCTTCAAGGTGGTGCCCCAGCATGGTCGCAGTCTGATGATTAAGACAAAGATAAATGATGAGAGACTTTTGAAAATGTCTCTTCGTGTTACGTCATTCATTTATTTCTTAGTTAAGTCACATGTTTTAAAATTAGTTACCGACGTAAGTTGAAGTATGGCCGCAGACATGTAAATATAAGCGATGCGGGTTTATAAAAACACGCGAAAAACTCAAATGGCAGCGTAAGCCAGTGTCAACAGTGGTTCTACAAATTCCAAGCAGGAAACTACAGCCTAGAAGACGAGCCTCATTCTGGAAGATTTCTAGAACTCAACGTGGACGTCCTGCAAACCTTGGTGGAACAAAATTCCATTGTTACTGTTGAGGAACTAGCAGAGAAGATTGGATTTGGTCATTCAACCAGTCATTCAAGTCAGCGCTAGAAGAAAAACTACAGTCTTTGGTTTCAAGACGAAAAGTGTTTTTCCATCAGGATAATGCTAGGTCAGATACAGCGAGGATGACATTCCAAAGGCTGGAGCGGTTTGAATGGGAAACGATGCCCCACCCACCATATTCGCCGGACATTGCCCCATTTGAATATCATTTATTCCACAGTCTTCAAAATCATTTGGACGGAAAAAATGTGAATTCTGTAGACGAGGTCAAAAGAGTAATGGAGGAGTATTTTTTGTCACGAACAAGTGAATTTTGGAAGAGGGGCCCTGCAAGTCTACCAGATAGATGGAAGAGCATTGTGGAAAATGAAGGAGAGTATATTTTAGATTAAAAAAGTTTGTTTACCTTAATTTTGAAAAAAAAAAAAGGGTAAAAAACTGCATTATTTATGGGATGACCCAATAGAAAAGTTCTTTTCATTTCTGTTTTTTTTTTTTGTTGTAGGATAAGAATTCTCTGATTCTATGTTCTTTCCTAAGTAACTGTACACCTTCTTTTACCCACCCACCCCATATAAACTCTTCCATCAATCCTCGTCGACAGCTAGGGTTCGTTGTTATTCGGTCCGACCATGGGGCTCACAACCGATTATTAAAGCTATAATAAGTAGAAGAGGAAGGATAATGACCGGCAGATGATGACGACGACGACCATGATTTATCGATCGACCATAATCTTTTCTACTTTACAAATATCGATTTCTCCTTTATTACCAGATTCAAAATGATATTTTTTTATAAATTGAGATTAGTTTCTCTTCAGTCGATTAATCTGACCTCTTCTCCACTAAAAATCCTCTCAAAATATTTGTTTTGTCCCATATTCACCGTATAAAAAAAACAAAACTCAATAAATAGATTCATTACGAACAGTTTTTTTCTTTCTTTCTCCTTTTGTTTTCTTTCCCCTTTTTCCTGTTCTCTTTTCGGCTTCCTTTCTCCCCTCCATATCCCTCAACCCTTTCTCCACACTATCCCCTAATACATTAACACCCACCCCTAATATATTAAGAAAGACGTCACGAATTTTCCCTTAGAAATATTTATTACGAAGTGACATATTCTTCATGTAAGACAATAAATGCCATTCAATGAAGCGTGACTTCTTCGATGACGTTATGGTCGAGAAGATTATTTTATGATGCTCACTCCAGCCCTTACTTCCACAAATCTCCAATTCCACGCTTCCTGAAATTCGCCAACCCCTGACCTGCCTTTGCACTCTCCTTTTTTAAAGAATTTTTTAATGCTCACTTTTCTTGTCTTTTCTGTTTTTGTTCTGTGTACTTTGCACGTACTTCTGGCCTTCATTTACTGTCTTCATTTGCTGCTTTCTCTCCTCTTCAAGCCTTTACATACGACTGCATTCGAGCGCCGTATCCAATAAGCTCATTATTATATGATCGCAAACAACTGCCACCATTAAGGCGTCGAACCGGCCACCCCTGCGCCTATATATTTATAATTAGGAATTACTGTATTTCAACGTGTATAAGGAACCCCTTAATTTTTTGGGGAGGGCTTGAAATTTGGAAAAATGATTTTGTAAGGGTTTGTAATACTATACATGTATAAGAAACTCCCATATTTTTTAAACCTAATTTTTGACAAAAAAAAAGGGGTCCTTTATACACGTTAAAATACAGTATGTTAAAAAATAAAAAAAATTTGGGTATTGCTGGTGTGTTTACGTCCCCGTCACTTAGCGGTTCGGCAAAAGAGACCGATAGAATAAGTACTGGGCTTACAAAGAATAAGTCCCGGGGTCGATTTGATCGACTAAAAGGCGGTGCTCCAGCATGGCCGCAGTCAAATGACTGAAACAAGTAAAAAAAGTAAAAAAAAAAAGAGTATTGTACAATAGGAGTATAAACAATTTATTGCAGATGAATTTTAACAAAATCTTAAATGGGCCCCGTCGCAAGAGTCATATGGGCCCTCGTTCAGGGCCACAAATGGAAATTGTTGCAGCAGTTTGTTGGCACCGGCGCTGATAATGACGGTGCTGCTGATGGTGGTGGCAGAACACGAAGAGGTAGAAGGGATCTGAATCTCGAAAAATGACCGCCGAGTCTTGGGTGCCAGAGAATGATGATATAATCTGGTGAAGGCAGACATAAATATTTATACGTCACCGAGATTTGCTAACAACGAAAACAACAGCATCGCCGCCGCCGCCGGTTGCAACGGTGAGAGCAAGGAGCAAATGTTTAGAAATCGGTGCAGGGCAAACCTCGCCAGACACCTAAGGATCTCCACGTTTTAGTAAACATTGTCTCTTTGTGTCGGGTAGGCGGGCGGGCGGGTGGGTGCAGGGGGAGACAGAGGTGCGCAGACGTGTACACGCGCGTTTGTGTGTATGTGTGTGTGTGTGTATATATGCGCCCATGTGTAATAGTGTGTGTATATATGTGTATATATATATATATATATATATATATATACACACACACATACATACATACACACCCATGTATAATCGTGTATGTTCATGTACATGCGCACAAACATAGCTATTCATATACATACGTGTGTATCTATGCATGTGTGTGTACACGTATGTATATGTACGTGTGTGTGTGTATATATGCGTAGACGTGTATGTGGGAGTGTATACACGTACGTGTATGTACATGTGCGTGTGTATGTGTATAAACGCGTGCGTGAGATGTATACACACACATTATACTACGGGCTACGTGTCTAAATGTACTCAACTTAGGCAAGTGTATATATATATATTCCAAGATTTAATGTATACATCATATAAGAAAGTGTATATATGTGTGTATATATTGTTTATCTTGAATGTTTATGTTGCTAAAATTTCACGGAAGCCCTGCAAACAATCGAAGACATGTTTGCATACGTGTAATACTTATGTGTGTTCCCTAACATTAATACCCCATCCAATTACCTATCCCTTGCAATTTGTGTGGAGTGTGGGTGTTATGTGTATATTTCCATCCTGAAACAAAGGCCCTCATATCTTCTGTTTGCGTGTGAGTAATTGAATATAAAGCTGGCATGACTCAATTTCATGCGAAGCAGTCATCGTTTATATCTCCGGGTACGTCTAGCCTTTGACCTTTCTTAACACATCCCCAAACCCTTAAACTCTTCTCCCATCAAAACGATACATTTTAATTTGGCAAAGCCACACACACACACGGTTGCATATACCCGTTTAAAAAGTCTTGAGGAATTAGAATTTAAGGCGAAGTACTCAATCCATAAAGTAGAGTAGAATACGTTTGTTTCTTCGACAAAAACTAATCGCGTTTCTCTCAGTCTCATAAACTTTCAAAAGAATGAAACGCAACAAGTCCAGCAATTTTTAGGGATGGGGGTTAGTCGAGTTCATTGACCCCGAAGTGATGAAAGGCAAAGTTGACCACGGTTAGATATGAACTCAGAAGTAACGCTGCGAAGCATTTTCCCCAGCGCTTTAACGATTCTGCCAGCTCACCACAATTACAGTAATAACATTCTAATAGTCAAGGCGGGGGTCGATAAATTAAGTACCAGTTACGCACTGGGGTCGATTTAATCGACTTAATCCCTTTGTCTGTCCGTGTTAGTCCCCTCTGTGTTTAGCCCCTTGTGGGCAATAAAGAAATAAGAAACGTTAGCACGCCGGTCGAAATGCTTAGCGGTATTTCGTCTGCTGCTAAGTTCTGCGTTCAAATTCCGCCGAGGTCGACTTTGTCTTACATCCTTCGGGGGTCGATAATTTAAGTACCAGTTTCGTACTGGGGTCGATGTAATCGACTGGCCCCCTCCCCAAAATTTCGGGCCTTGTGCCTAGAGTAGAAAAGAATATGCTAATAGCCAGAAGGCTTAAAATTCTGGCCTAAAATCGACCCTAGTGTGCAACTGGTACTTATTTTATCGACTTCGAAAGGATGAACGACAAAGTCGACCTCGGCAGGATTTGAACTTGGAATGTAAAGAGTAGAAGCAGTGGGAGAGCATCATAGTCGAGAAGAATTCTGTGGGTTTGGATAATTCAACCCTGAAAACCTGGTTTTATCATCCTTAAACCTTACTCAGGGACCTTTTGACTGGGATGGGCTACTCGACCTGAAGAAAATTCTAACTGGGCCCCACCTGCAAGG
>NC_043022.1:1609706-1612206 GCF_006345805.1 Octopus sinensis
GTTCGATCCCCACCAACCCCAGAAAAATGGAAACTGTGTGGAGATTCTGTGACCGGGACTGGTTGCAAGTTTGTATTTCCGACTGCCACACTGTGTCACATTAATTCTGCTCAAGAGTCTATATCAAAAGTGGAACTCTGAGGTATACTCAACCAGCATGCTTATCTTTTGAGAGCAACTAAGTACAGTCAATCCTTTCGACATTGGGATATTGTAATATGAGATTAGAATGAGAAAAGGAATAAACAGTGACGTCATGAATTGCATTAGCTTACATCTGTTTCAACCAAAAGATAAACTTCACTCATAACTGAGTGTTTGCGTATCATCGGAGCTTCAAAAATAAGGGCAAGTTTATTTAGGTAAGTTTTATATATAGGCACAGGATTGGCAGTGTGGTAAGAAGCTTGCTTCACAACCACACGGTTCTGGATTCAGTCCCACTGCGTGGCACCTTCGACAAGTATCTTCTACAATAACCTCGGGCCGACCAAAGCCTTGTAAATAGATTTGGTAGACGGAAACTGAAAGAAGCCCGTCGTATATATATATATATATATATATATGTATGTATTTGTGCGTCTGTTTGTATCCCCCATCACCGTCACTTGACAACCGATGCTGGTGTGTTTCTGTCTCCGTAACTTAGCGGTTCGGCAAAAGAGACCGATAGAATAAGTACTAGGCTTACAACGAATAAGTCGTGGGGTCGATTTGTTCGGCCAAAGGCGGTGCTCCAGCATGGCCGCAGTCAAATGACTGAAACAAGTAAAAGCACACATATATATATATATATGTGGTGTGTGCGTGTGTGTATGTAAACTGTCCAAAACTGTAAGGACATCTGGTAACTTGACTGAAGAAAGGCCACAAATGACCCGTCCTTTTTTTCTTGTTCGCCTTTGTATCGTCTATCTGTCCGAATGTTTTGTTGTCCTCTATTGCGTTTTTGTTCCATTATATACGTACACACACACACACACACACACACACCACATATATATATACATACATACATACGAGCTAAATCTAATTTATCCACCTGAACACGTGCATATACAACCAAAAATAATACCGCAGTGAATTTTCTGGTCTGAGTAATTTGTATTTGTTTAATAATCAATAAAATCCTTATAAGATTTTATTAAGTAGCCAGCATGCAACGAACCATATAGATATAATTAATACAAATATATTATATAATTATATAAATATGATAATCAGGCATAATGGATAGCGTCACATGTTACATTATATATATATATATATATATATATATATATATATATAATATATATATAGAATACTTTATTTAAAGCAGCAGAAAATTCAACAAAATCTGTTACTCTGAGTTTCTGTTGCCGTTCATCAGACAGTTTTTGTTAGAATGGAACCGATATATCAATTCAATCCAGACTCTTACAAACGCTACACCTTTAAATATATATATATATATACACACACACACACACACACACACACACACACATACATATTATATTACATATATATATATATATATATATAATAATATATATATTATATATATATATATATAGGTTATAAAATGAGATAGGGGTTGAAAATTCAACCCACCATGGGATAATATATATCCAATATACTGCTAGATAGGTACCCAACAAGACTAATATATAAATGTAGCATTATGAAGTTTATGCATAAGTTTTTATATTTTACATTTTTATATTTTTATATTTATATGTATATGGTTAAATAATCTTTTTCACAATTATAACAAATTTAATTCTCTGAAGAGGCCGTGGGGCATCCTTGTTAATGCCTCATTTATACCTGCCTTTATGGCTTATAGGTTAAATGAGGTATGACTGCCCTCACTGCCGAAACAGCTGTCAGATTTGATTTAATTACATATTATATTGAAATTTTATACTTATATCTCTTTGTCTATTTACTTTTAGTGTATTTTTTGTATAATGCCTTTACTGATATGTAATGGTGTAATAAAGTATTGATGGGTATCATCTGATAGTTGATGTTTTATTGATTTAAGTATGTTTCTTTCTCTATTTCTCATTTTCTAATTTTGTAGTATATATATATATATATAATATATATTATATATATATATATATACACACACACACACACACACCTATCAGGAGGTATGAGATGAATATATTATTTCAGCAGTTGGCATCTCCATATGATGATGATCGTTTCGCAGCCAACATCATGTAAACAAATTTATTTTAGTGTATAATAAATTATTCTACATGCTTACACTAGTGTGAATGTACATTTTACAAACTGAAGGAGCTGTTTTATGATTACCATCAGTTTATATAAATCCATATATTGTGCAATAATATATATATTATATCGGATTAAAGAGGATTTTGAAATCGGAGCTGTACCCTCAGTATTGCCTGCTTGAACTGCCTGACGAGATGAACATGGATCACATGTAACATGTTGTAAAATGTAATCCTTTATATTTAGATTCATGATCGTTCAGGAC
>NC_043022.1:1617206-1632206 GCF_006345805.1 Octopus sinensis
CAAAGAAGAACAACAGAGAGCAGTGATCCGAGAGATGGTAATGGTGAACCGGTTTTTGGGCTTGCTGTGTGTTCTCGTCAGTGGTGCAGGTTGATGGGCGTCCTTCTCCCTCTTCGTGCGTCACACTTGTCCGTCCCCTTTTAAACTTCTCAATCCCCTCATACAGACTTCTACGTTGCAGTGCACTGTCCCCGTATTGTGCTAAAGGCCTCTGATGAACTTCAGCCCCTGACACACCATCCGACCAGAGAAATCGGATCAAAGCACTTTGTTCTTCTTTGGTGTACATTGAGAGTGGATTAGCCATAACTTACACTGTAAAGCCAAAAAGAAAAATGGCGATCAGGCTCAAACTTCGATCACGTGACCACAATAGTACCACGCATGCGCAGGAGGCAGTGTGACAATAATAAAGATATGCTATGGCGAAAGTGCGGGTAATTTTTAACTTCGCCCCCGTATATACTTATGGCTTAGTGGTTACGGTATTCGGCTCACGTACGTGATGTCATCCCCGGAAGGATGAAAGGCAAAGTCGACCTCGGCAGAACTCAAACTCAGAACGTAGTGGCAGACGAAATACCTCTAAGCATTTTGCCCGGCCTGTTAACGAATCTGCCAGCTCCTTGCCCTAATAGCAATCTTTTCTACTATTGGCGCAAGGCCTGGAATTTGTGGGGAGGAGGGGACAGTCGATTACATCGGCCCCCAGTACTTGAGCGGTTCTTAATTTATCGACCCCGAAAGGATGAAAGTCAAAGTCGACCCCGGCAGAATTTGGCCGCCGTCTTGCATGTTGTACGCAGTGGGGAGAGAGTCTGGTGTTTGGTAGATAGTGACATGTTCCTCTGTTGTTAGACCTTTTCAGCGAAGCATTGTCTGGCGAGGAAGTATTAGACCTTAGAATGACTTTGAGAGGATGTATTTGATTTGAGAGAGAAAGAGAGATGCGGTGAGGCAGAGAGAGAGAGAGAGAGAGAGATAGAGAGATAGAGAGAGAGAGAGATATGCAGCGAGGTAGAGAGAGAAAAGCGGCCAGGCAGAGAGAGAAAGAGAGATGTGGTGAGGTAGAGAGAGAGATGAAGAGAGATACATGGAGATAGATAGATAAGAATGATGTTAATTTCACGAACAGACCGCTTCGTTGACCAGATCAACAGGAACAGTCATAGTAGTAGCAGTGGTGGTTTTTGTAAGTGGTAGAGGTGGTGGTGGAAGTTACAGTTGTGGTGGTAGTTGTAATAGCTATTTTTGTAGTTGAGTATTAATCATACTGGTGGTGGTGGTGGTGGTGGTTGTAGATGTGCGCTGTTTGTTGAAGTAGGGGTAGAAGTAGTAGTGGTTGTGGTGGTAGTGTGAAGAGCAGATAACTTGAGGTTAGAACGAATTTTGTGAGCAGTGATGGGACAGGTTGGGTGGACGTATGGAAGGGTGAGGAGGAGGAGGAGCAGATGTTAAAATAGATTTTAATGATAATGTAGAGAAGAGGATGGGGAGAGGAGTAAGATATGAAGAGGAGACGGTGCGTGAGGGTGAGTGGGAGTGGAGATAACGAGTGATAGAGAGGAAGAGTTGAGTGGAAGAAGGACGAGAAGTGAAAGGGATTATGGGAAGGCAAGTGACGGGAAGGTGATGGTACAAGGCCAGCTATGTTAGGGGAAGGGGAAAGTCGATAACATCGACCCCCCAGTGCATGACTGGTACTTTATTTCATTGACCCCCGAAGGGATGAAAAGCAGAGACAACTTTGGAAGAATTTGAACTCAGAACGTAAAGAGAGGGAAGAAATCCCGCTAAGCATTTCGTCCCCGATAATCAACTTTTGACCCCGATAATCAACTGGTACTTTATTTTATCGACTCTGAAAGGATGAAAGGTAAAGTCAACCTCAGTGGAATTTGAACTCAGAACATAAAGAGTCTGACGAAATGGTGCTAAGCATTATGCTCGTCGTGCTAACGATTCTGCCAACCCACTCTGCTTTTCGCTGCCTTAGTAATCCTGATACATTCAAAGTGGTAAGCAATGAGTTAAAGCAGTATTAGAGATAGAGATAGATAGATAGATAGAGAGTGAGAGAGAGAGAAAGAGAGAGTACAACTAAAAGCTTATATATTTAGGACATATGCACATAAATAAATACGTAAAATCCTCAACGATGTTTGTGTGTGTACGAGAGAGAGAGAGAGAGAGAGTGAGTGAGTGAATAAGTTCTGTGTAAAAACAGTGACACAGTAACACAGATTAAAATTAAAAAAAAACAAACAAATTCTGCATATCTAAAGAGAGATTATTTATTTATATAGTCAAGAGTGGACTAATAAACTTAGTGTAGTAACGAAGCGAAAAATAAATTAAAAAGAAAAAAAAAACGTTTAAGCAAATGAAATTATAGCGGTAATGGCAATTTTTGTCAAAAGAATGCAAGGGAGAGAACTCTGGAAGGTAAAAGTGATTAAAAATTTAAATGGTGGCATGTACGTCGTGGGGAGAGAGTCTGGTGTTTGGTAGATAGTGACATGTTCCCCTGTTGTTAGACCTTTTCAGCGAAGCATTGTCTGGCGAGGAAATATTAGAACTTAGAATGACTTTGAGAGGGTGTATTTGATTTGAGAGAGAAAGAGAGATGCGGTGAGGCAGAGAGAGAGATGCAGCGAGGTAGAGAGAGAGAGAGATGAAGAGAGATACATGGAGATAGATAGAGAAGGAGAAAGATGAGGCTAGCGAGAGAGAGAGAGATGGTAAATGTTTTAATAGGCATCCATTGTATGTGTGTGTCTACGTGTGAATGTCAATGCGCTCACGTCCTTACTCACATCGATAAAAACTTTATGCATGCATTGGGGGCCATGTTTCCGTTTTGAGGACACCTTCCTCCCCCTCCTACCAGTTTCGGAGGCCCTGCAAGGGTCATGGGCACTACTTTCCCTTCCGGTTTAAAAG
Organism: Octopus sinensis; assembly: GCF_006345805.1. NCBI lineage: Eukaryota > Metazoa > Mollusca > Cephalopoda > Octopoda > Octopodidae > Octopus > Octopus sinensis. Next base: position 1,620,150 of record NC_043022.1, read on the forward strand.
ATAAAAATATAAAAAGAACTAAAGATATAAAAAAAAAAAACATCCGATTTTATTAATGTGCGGCAAATTTGTCCGACCTCTTTTTGATTCTCACGGCCCCACCCGATGGGGGCATGCGGGTCCCTGCCCTGTAAGAAACACTGGTGCCAAGAGACACCACCGCTGGTTCCAGTCGAGTTAAGGAATCCATTTGCCGAGGAGATGGGCCAAGTTGGCCCGGCGGAATTGAACTTCGTCATGTGGTACGACATGACACGAAGGCCAAAACCTCGTCTGTGACCCAGCAATGTGTCGAGGAGAGAGAGAGAGAGATATGACGCGATCTTTTCTAGTGACACCCAGCAAACACACACACACACTCACACATACACTCACACACACACACACTCACACACACACACACACACACACACACACAGAAGGAGAAAGAGAAATGTCAGTTGAGTCAGGACAGAAACGATGCCTTTTTAAAAAACAATCCCATCGTAATTACGAACTGGCAGACGTCTTCCGGAAGAAAAGTAATTGGGTGGTGGGTGGTGGGTATATCGGTGTATGGATGTTGGGTAGGCGTGTTGGGTGGGTGTGTGTGTAGATGTGACTGAAAGAGAGAAACAGTGGATGCGTGAGATATATATATATGTATATGTGTATAGGTTTGTGTGTGTGTGTAGGTTTGTGTGTGTGTGTATAGGTTTGTGTGTGTGTGTATAGGTTTGTGTGTGTGTGTATAGGTTTGTGTGTGTGTGCGTGTGTGTATAGGTTTGTGTGTGTGTGTATAGGTTTGTGTGTGTGTATAGGTTTGTGTGTGTGTGTGTGTATAGGTTTGTGTGTGTGTGTGTGTATAGGTTTGTGTGTGTGTGTATAGTTTGTGTGTGTGTGTGTGTGTATAGGTGTGTGTGTGTGTATAGGTTTGTGTGTGTGTGTGTATAGGTTTGTGTGTGTGTGTGTGTATAGGTTTGTGTGTGTGTATAGGTTTGTGTGTGTGTATAGGTGTGTGTGTGTGTATAGGTTTGTGTGTGTATACTTGTGTACGTGGATGTATATAGGTGTGTGTGTGTGTGTGTGAGAAAATGCATGTGGGTGTGTGCATGTGTATAAGAGACAGTCCGTGTGTCTGTGTGTGCACACGCATTAATGCGCTTTCAAATAAGCTTATACTTCCATTAACTTGTACACACACACACACACACACACACACACACACACAACACACACACACACTCTCTCTCTCTCTCTCTCTCTCTCTTTCTATCTCTCTCTCTTCTATCTCTCTCTCTTTCTATCTCTCTCTCTTTCTCTCTCTCTCTCTCTCTCTCTCTCTCTCTCTCTCTCTCTTTCATATCAGTTAGTCAGTCAGCGGAGAGAGAATTATCAGTTTCCTTGACTTTGCCGCTTTCTTCCCAGTCTGGTGACATTAATGCGGTCAATGTTCAGTTTTAACATTGACTACCAATGTGTGTGTGTCTCATACTAGGGAACTGTTTGCAGTTTCTTGAGATGAAGAAACGCAGCGACCTTGAAATATTTCTTCCAGAGCCTCTGACACCGGAGACGAAAGACAATGGACCACAGCCCATCGCTTTGCTCCAACAGGAAGTGAAACCCCAAAATATCAATCAAGACCGGACACGAATATTTACAACAGGGTGGCCCCAGCCAAAAGTACCCAATGGCCAGCCTATGGTACCCGAGGGTCCGCTGTGTGTGTTGGATATCTGTCTGTTTTCTTCGAAAAATAGGTCGACTGGGGGCGTGGATATAAATATATATATATATATCACCGTGACCGACCAGGCTATCAGATATTGCTACACATCGCTGGTCACAATGCACTTCGCATTGTTTTAGCCTTCAAATGACGCCACCCCGCTGGCTAAGGGAGCAGGCCAACTGAAGAAAGAGTAAGAGAAAGTTGTGGCGAAAGAGTACAGCAGGGATCCCCCCCCCTCCGCGGGAGCCTCGTGGAGCTTTTAGGTGTTTTCGCTCAATAAACACTCACAACACCCGGTCTGGGAATCGAAACCGCGATCCTACGATCGCGAGTCCGCTGCCTTAACCACTGGGCCATTGCGCCCCTCTCTCTCTCTCTCTCTCTCTCTATCTCTCTCTATATATATATATATATATATATATATATATATATATATATATATATATCAAATGTGAGGATAAAATTCTTTTCGAAAAAAAATATTTTCTCGAAAAAATTTTTATCAATGGCCAGCATATTAAAAAATACCTTTAACGGTTAAATTTATAAACAATTCATAATAAGCTTAAAGCGATCACCGTACAATGACTACGGAAAATAGCCTAATAAGGGGGCATATAAGTCCTCGACAGAAAAAAAAAAGCCTTTATTAGACTATTTTCCTTAGTCATTGCACGGTGATCGCTCTAAGCTTATATAAAAGTACCATTATTATTATTATTATTATTTACAGGACTGTAAATCACGGCCATAACAAAGAAGGCCATTCGCACCGAAAGTAAATATAAATGTAATGGAAAATAGGTCAGTTTCAAAACATTGATGTCCTGGTTACAAAAAGCAAAGTTTGAAGGGAACGGTAGTCATTTCCTTTGATTTCTAGACAGAAGCAAGTAAGCAATAAGACTTACTGGCCAAAGACAAAAAAAAAAGTTACAGTTATTGATCATAAATAATTTTTTATTGATGAGGTAATTTCTCGAAATTTGCTTTCTCGAAATTTCCACAAGTGAGGACTCATTGGTGGGTGACGGAGGAGAGATGGTCACCAATGGATCTGGCCTCACGGAAGATTAGGAATGATTGGCAGGACTTCAGTTGTGTGCTGTTTTTGCTTAAGGGGAGGGCTCAGATGTTGTGATGTTTTCTTACAGTTGAAAGAGCCAAGATTGGTGTATCCCCATTGAGAGGGTATTTTCGAAGTCCGCTTCAAGGAATCAGGGCTTGTTTGGCGCGCGGTTCCTAGGTTGTGTATGAAGGATGCATAATTGAGGGGGGTCAGGGTGGCATATCAGTTTGATGTCCGTATCGAAATATTTTCCAGAAGTGATAATTTCTCTCAGCACGATGTGATATCGTCTTTGATATTCCGTATTTTTTTTTACTTGGTTCAGTCATTAGACTGCGGCCATGCTGGGGCACCACCTTCAAGAATTATTAGTCGAATGAATCAACCCCAGTACTTAATTCCAATTGAACCCTGGTACTTATTCTAACGGTGTCTTTTACCGAACCGCTAAGTTACTGTGACGTAAACACATCAACACTGGTTGTCAAGCATACGACGGGCTTCTTTCAGTTTCCATTGAGCAAATCACTCGCAAAGCTTTGGTCGGGTCGAGGCTATAGTAGTAGACACTTACATAAGGTGTCATGCAGTGGGACTGAACCCGGAACAATGTGGTAGGGAATCAAGCTTCTTACCACACAGCCACAACATATGTCAGATGTAGGGTTGTATCTGTGCAAGACTGGGTGTATTGTTGGACATGGCAGGAAGTAGGGCATTGATGCCTGGCAGGAAGAGGACGGGGTGGGGGTAAAACCAAACCCTGGGGTACATCAGAGTGGATAGAGTGAGAAACAGAAAGATCTTCGTCAGTTAGGAAATGAACTGATCGAAGAGGTGAGATCAAAAGACGAGTTGGACCAAAAGTCGGGCGGTTTCGATAATAAGAGACGAACATTTCAGACACGACTGGAAAGCTTTGATGTTGGCGGCAACAACATTGCTTTCTCGAAATTTCCACAAGTGAGGACTCATTGCTGGGTGACGGAGGAGAGATGGTCACCAATGGATCTGGCCTCACGGAAGTTCGTTTACAGTTGGTCTTTTTTTTTAATAGTTTACTGTTGCTAATGAACGGAATCTATCTTCGTGTTTGTTCAAATCACGTGGTTATAAAGCCATTGCACCGACACCCTGTTTGGTCGTTGTGCACTCTCAGTAATTAAATATCTCAGACAAACTAAAATTGAGCCACCCCGTCTCACATACGTTTCCCTCCCTCCTTCCTTCTTTCCCTCGCCGATTTCCTTTTACTCCTTCTCTTCTTCCTCTCTCATCCTCTCTCCCCCAATCCGCCCATGTCCCACACTCTCGCTATCCGCACCTCATCTCCGTCTCTCCTACTCAGCTTCTTTCTTTCTCTCCAGTTCTCTTTAAATTCGCTTACATTCATCTTTTTCTTCTTCTTTAAAAAGAAATTAAAAATGCAACAATATATCTCGAAAGACACATATATAAAAAAAAACCCCATCCAACACAGATTAAAATAGCTAAAAATGAGAAAAAAATAAAACGAACGATGAAACACAACGAAAAATAAAACTAAAGACTTTAACTGAAATTAATAAGTAAATGGTTGGCAGAAGGATGCTAATAATAATAATAATAATAACAATAATAATAATAATAACAATAATAATAATAACAATAATAATAATAATAATAGTAATAATAATAATAATAATAATGATAATAATAATATAATAGTAATAATAATAATAATAGTAATAATAATGATGATGATGATAATAATGATAATAATAATAATGATAATAATAATAATGATAATAATAATAATGATAATAATAATAATAATGATAATGATAATGATAATAATAACAATAATAATAATAACAATAATAAAGATAATAATAATAATAACAATAATAATAATAAGTAATAATAATAATAATGTAATAATCTTAAAATGTTGCTAAATTGGAAATTAACTTTAGCCAGAACAGTGGGAAACATATGTAAACCGTTTCTGGTCTACTTTATTATTATTATTATTTGTTGTTGTTGTTATCTAGTTTCAGAGAAAGTTATGGAGGTTTAGAGCTTGAGTTGAGTAAACTAAAATTCGGTCAAATATCTCTGCATGGAGCTTAAAGGAAATTAATATAAGAGGAAGAAGAAGTAGGAGATGGTGTAGAAGAGCAAGGAGAAAAGGAGGAAGACTGGAGAGAGAATATGAAGAGGAAGAAAAGGAAGAAAAACAAGACGAAAAGATGGACGGAGAAGAAAGGTTACGAAGAAGTGGGAAAAAATAGTAGGACGAAGAAGAAAGCACGTTGAAGAAGAGGAAGAAAAACAAGATGAAGAGGAGGAAGAGGTAGAAAAATGAAGAGCAAGAACAAAACGAAGAATGAAAATAAGCAAAAGAACCAATTCTTGCACAAGAAAAACGATAATTTCTCGAAGAGGAATAATTTTATGTAGCAAAAAAACGGGAGGGAAAGAAAATGGAATCGATGTATAATAGGATTATTTCTAAATTGCATAATGCAAAGTCGACAAGAAAGAGTGCTACTACTTAATAATCGGTGGTTGTGTGTGTGTGCGAGAGAGAGAGAGAGAGAGAGAGAGAGAGAGGCGGGCAGACAGGCAGGTACCGCTTAAGTTACAAAATTCAGTGTGAAGGAAATCGAAATCACATTACAAGATGTAGTTTTTGGTTTGCTGAGACAGAAGGTAGCTTGTTCTCAATAGAATATCCCCCCACTTTGTTTTGTTCAATGAAATCAATGCACACGCATACGTACATAAATAATATGTGTGTGTGTGTGAAGAAAATTAAGCAAAATTAGGACGAAAAAATTTGTAACAGACGACCTAAACTTGAAACAATTCCCACATCGGCCGCCTGCCTAGAGATTGTTGCTGTTTCGACACCACACTACAGGACCACTATCCCTCTTTGGTGTCATATGTTGCTATGATGTTCGTATCGCAGTCAGGATACCTCGGATTCGATTCCACTGAATGATACCTTAGGCACGTGTATTTTACCATAGCCTAACATGAACTGAAATCATGTGAGTGATATTCACTAGATGGAAACACTGTGGAAACCCTTGTATGGTCTATCTTTGTAATTCAAAGATCTAGCTTTGGCGTACATTATGTCAGTCTTTGGAATACTCAGCCACTTACATTATAATTCTATGCGTACATAGTCCAGTTCATCGAATGACTTGAGTACTCATCATCGAAACCGACGGAGATCCGGGAAGAATTTGAGTCCACACTAAGTGTCTTTGATTTTACTGGGAGATCAAGAGAGAAAGGCAGTAACCCCGAGTCTTTACGGGGCTTTCAAAAAAATGGTGGGAGGGGAGAAAAAGGGTCATCGTACTGAAGACCAGGTACGAAGTCTTGCAACAGTCAACTCCGTTAAAAATCTCTAAAGGCCAGGGTCGTGGTGGTGGCGGCGGCGGTATTAAACCGGGCAACAGATTAAGGACTAAGTCTGCCACACATGTAAGCCATTGTTGAGGTTTGAACTCGGAATACAAGCAGAACTAGCACTGCGAAACATCCGACCGAGGCTCCAACGATTCTGTCAATCCAATGCCCCACCCCCACGTCCCTCGCACTTATGTTCTTTCCCCGCCCCTCACACTTCCACTTTCTCTCATTCCTCCTCTCATACTTCCACTCTCTGCCCTTCTGTCCCCGTCCTATTTCCCTCGCCCCACATCGTTTCTGGCACATTATCACGTTTTACCACCGGTCAATTACGAGTCTTCAGTCATCAACGCACTCCACTATCGGCTGGTGGTGGTGGTGGAGGTGGTTGTAGTGGTGGTGGAGGTGGTTGTAGTGGTGGTGGTGGTTATTCTTATTTCTGTTTGCTTTTGTAAAGCAGTGTTTATCTTTGGATTGGCTCCAGTCAAAATATGTCGAACCTAGAGTAAATAACCTCTCACCTCTGTGTATGTATGAATGTGTGTGTATGTGCGTGCGTGTGTGTACATGTGGTATATGTATGTGTATATGCATGTGCATATGTGTGTGTATATGTCTATGTATGTATATGTGTCTATGTATATATATATATATATATATATATATATGTATGTGTGTGTGTGTCTAGTATATATATGTGTCTGTATGTGTATGTGTGTGTGTGTCTAGTATATATATGTGTCTGTATGTATATGTGTGTGTGTGTCTAGTATATATATGTGTCTGTATGTATATGTGTGTGTGTGTCTAGTATATATATGTGTCTGTATGTATATGTGTGTGTGTGTCTAGTATATATATGTGTCTGTATGTATATGTGTGTGTGTGTCTAGTATATATATGTGTCTGTATGTATATGTGTGTGTGTGTCTAGTATATATATGTGTCTGTATGTATATGTGTGTGTGTGTCTATGTATATATATATGTATATGTGTCTGTGTGTGTATGTATATGTGTGTGTATGCATATGTGTGTGTGTGTGTATATAATATATATATATATATATATATATACACGCACACACACACATACTGATAACTATCTCTCTAATTAAAACACACTTGGAGATATGTATACGTGTAGGTGGGTGGGTGTATATATTTTAAAACATCATTACATCAACAGAATGAATATTCTTTGACCTTCCTGATGTTATTTTCGTTTATGTCGTTTACCAAAACTGCCCCAAGAAGGGATTCGTTTGTTCACACTTCAACAGCAGCACGAATTCTTGTTTTCGTGATCGTAGGCGTTAGGTATTGGACATGGCTTGTGTGTGTGAGGGGGAGTCTTGTATATGTCTTCGTGAGCTCCAGCCTGTGTGTGTGTGAGTGTGTGTATACACACACACACACACACTATATATATATATATATATATATATATATATATATATATATATATATATATTATATATATATATTGTATAAAAGATCGTGGGTAAGGCCAAAACAATACGAAGTAAATGCAAGGTAAATCACAAGAAAACAAATACGGATTTATGAAGTCAAATTACTGAAACAAATATAGCAGCGTATGTATATAATTTTTTTTCCGTAATGAGATAAAAAAAAAACCCAAGGCTGTGTAGATATTAGAGCATTTATAAATAGGTCTTACAGCTGTTTCTAGGATATTTATTATATCCTTTCATCGGAGACGGTGTGAGAAAATGGTTAAGCAATAGTTAATTTAGATAAGATACGAAATAGAGAGTGAGGTGGAGGAATGAAAATAGATGTGAGATATGCAGGGATATTGTATCTGTAGATCCATTATTTAGGCAGAATGGTATACATATAAGATTCCAATACCTTATGAGTAAAATCCAATAGTATCTAAAGTTGATCATTCCAAGTATAGAGTTTATACACAGTGTTATTGAACCAAGGGTTTTATTTAAATAAAAAATAAAAAAAAAAACGAAAAATGAATAAACATGAAAACTGAAAAGATTAAACATCTTACTGAATCTGCCAACATTTTAATAACAAATCATAACATTCCGATTGAGGAGGCCAAAAATCAACAATGTGTTGAAGTATTGAATCAAAAGGATCTAACTCTTTCAATCTAGTTGCGACTAGAGTCCTTCGATCACCTCTGTCTACGCCGCATCCTTCGTGTCCGATGACATCACTTTGTCTCCACCGATTCGGTGCGACACCAGTGCAGAATCACCTCCCTCCGACAAGTCATCCTAACGAGACGTCTGCCCTCCGTCGTCAACCAGGAGAATTCATCTACGAAGCAATTGCCCCAGCTCCCCATCAAGGTTGGCGAAAGCGATGTGGTGGACAAAGAAAAACCTTGCTGATGACAGTCAAGGCTGATCTGGAACCCAACCTACGAAGCAATTGCCCCAGCTCCCATTCAGGGTTGGCGAAAGCAATGTGGTGGACAACGAAAAACCTGGCTGATGACAGTCAAGGCTGATCTGGAACCCAGTCTGGGCCCCCATATCTACGGCGTTCGCCGCTGGAATAGGGAGTGGTTGGAGATCACGCGGTCGTTAGCCTCAAATCGCCAGGCCAGGTCGGCGTTTGTGAGAGATGCAGCATTGAGGATGAATGAAGCCAGCTCAACCCACCCCGGGTGAATGCTGTCTCAAGACAAGAAGAACTCTTTCAATCCAATCTCTTGTCGCCACATTAATTCGATTTTTTAGTGGGAAGGTAACCCAGATTTTTAATGGCAATTTTTTAATGGGGGGTAAGACAACCATTGTGTGGTAAGCTTCTTACCACACAGCCACGCCTGCGCCTATATATATATATATATATATATATATATATATATATATAGTGTAATAAATAAAATATATGCATACATACAAACATATATGTACGTACCTACATCTACATGTATATATACATGCATATATAAATATATATACGTGAGTACAGGACACCACAAATAGACGTAGAACTCAACGAGAAACGAAAACGGAAAAACCATTTTTTTACAACAGAAAAAACAGAGTACAGGACATACTACACAAGGAAAAAACCCCTTCATCAGCTGTCACTAGTTCGGCTCCAATATATATATATAAAATGTGTGTGTGTGCGTATATGTATGTTTGTGTGTGTGTTACGTAGGTGCGTGAAGAGGATTAATGTTTTGAAGCATTGATCTTTGGTTCAAGTTGTTTCTGTTGTTAGAAGTAACAAAGTCGATGATTGTTGCTGTTGGCACTTAGATATCCTAAGCAAACAGAATAGTCCTTTTTTTTCATTTTAGTCAGACCAGCAGTGTTGTTGTTGTGGTAGTGGTTGTTGTTTGTAGTGGTGTCACAATTGACAGTGTTGGTGCTGTAGTGAGGACTTAAACTGGCGTTTTAAGCAAACAGAGCCAATATTTAGTGGTGGTGTTGGTGTTTGTTTAAACCATGGGTTCTCAAGATGGGCGCTACCGCACCCCGGTTGGCGTTGAGACGGTCCAAGTAGGCGCTGGTGCCTAAGGGGTCGGTAGAGAAAATTGAGGCGTTGGGGAGGAAAGTAGTGGATTGGGGGACGCTATGAATTTATTATAATATTATAATATTGTATACAAGTTATATAATATTATATTAAATATCAAATGATTCATAGTATATATGAATTAGTAAAATATAAGATATTTATACATAAAAATAGGGGTGGGGGCGCTGAGGGAGAAAGATTACATCGACGCCAGTACTTAATTTATCGATCCTGAAAGGATGAAAGGCAAAGTCGACCTCGGCGGAATTTGAACTCAGAACGTAACGGCAGACGAAACACCGCTGAGCATTTCGTCCGGCGTGCTTAACGGTTCTGCCAGCTGGGTCGCCTTGTAGCGTGTAAATATTGGATAGAAAAGTTGAAGGTTGTACAAAGGAGGAGGTTTTCTTTTTTAACGAAATATATTCACGCTGTTATTTATAACTTCAATCGTTAAAAAACGAACACACACACACACACACACACACACACACACACTTACACGCGCGCGCGCGGTGAGTGCTCAAAAGAGTACACAAGAGATCGTGACAGTCATATTAACCAAGTCAACATTCCACAGGTTACATAAATATTCACACTGCGGCCTCTTTGTTCAGTCATCCATGTCGAAAAAGTGCTCTTCTTATCTGTTGATCGGTGGTTTTGTGTGTGTGTGTTTAATATTATGTATGTTTGTGAGTTTTGCTTTAAATAATTTATCAATGAAATGATATGCATACATATATGTTTGTATGTGTGTGTGTGTGTGTAATGTATTATCTATCAATGAAATGTAAAAGTTTTAAATGAGTATGAGTGCCCCAGCGCGTCTGTATTCAATAATTTTATCAGTGAACTTGAAGTTATATCGTGTGTGTCTGTGTCTGTATACACAGACGTATATATATAAATGAAAGAATGGAGTCGAACGACGATTTTAACAAAATATTATTACTGTGGACATCATGTGGGCAGTCATCTAAAAGTTTTTGCTCTTCATGGTGCTGACATAAGTTCCTTGTCTTTTCTGATGAGATGGCGGCATAATGCACCCTTTATTCCTTCGGAATTAGGAATATGCAGCCTTCGAAACATGTGTCGAGAGTAAAGGAATTTTGTTAAAATCGTCGTTCGACTCCATTCTTTCATTTATTCATAGTTAAAAAAAACACACAAATTTACACACAAGAACACGAGATCCCTGCCCTTGGCATATAGCTTCAACCGTGTTTTCTGACGTGAATTTGCTACCCAGGTATCGGTTAACCGAATTATCCATACCAGGATAATTCATTCACCTTCTTATATATATATATATATATATATATATAAAGCCTACTTGGAAAAGGATGCGTGGCGTTCGATCATTTAAATAATGTAAATAATATATAAATGTATGCGTATATACATATATGTACATACCTACATCTATATGTATATATACATGGATATATGGGTACAGGACATCAAAAAAACGTTGAACACAACGAGAAACGAAAGCATAAAAACGCAAACATAAAAACAAAAACATTATATACAGAGATACACATACACTATGCAAGTTTGTAAATGTGTGTGTATGTAGGTAGATACAGCTATCCATACAACATACACGCACTGACACATAACGTATTCATATATCCTACATGCAGGATATCTATATGTCGATAGTTGGTCATTTCGGACAAAATCTGCATTTTTATTTTAATATTAACCCTTTCCTCCTTCCCACTACATGTATGTTATGTCGTTATATATATATATATATATATAATAATATATATATATATATATAATAATAATAATAATAATAATAAATATTAGGGAATAAATCCAAACTTACAGGGAAAAATCTGTAACTCGAAAATTTAAAGAAAATAACAGCCATGAAACGATCGTAGTGTTATATTAATTATATTTTTTTAATATTTTGTTATATATTTAAATGATATAAATTAAATATGTATTGGCTTAAGTTTTTCATTGTATGATTTGCCTAATAGTGGTTTTATCTCTAATAATATAATATAATATAATATATATATATATATATATATATATATATATATATATATAAATATACTTATAAGTGGATGCGTGGCGTTCGATCATATAATAGCAAAGATATATATACATACATATATGTACATACCTACATCTATATGTATATATACATGCATATATGGGTACAGGACACACAAAAAAAAACGTAGAACACAACGAGAAACGAATATATATATGTATATATATCTTACATATATTACAACAAAATACGTTTCCCGCACATCCTTTATCCCACCATTTCCATCACTAGTATTGATTTTGTAAGCAATATTA
>NC_043022.1:1637206-1646747 GCF_006345805.1 Octopus sinensis
TGTTTAATTCGCCTTTGATCTTTAACATTCTGATATTGTTGAAGGGGTCAACTTTATGATCTTTTTATCACATCTGTGTTGTTAATGCTGCTGTCAGTTATGATTGGGGAGATCTATGATCAACGACGTTCCAGACACGACCAACCATCCCAGTTTTTATTCAGGTATTTTATTATGGACCCTGATCGATTTTACGTCGTTCTCGTCAGCGGTTTGTTCAGTATTTGAATGTAGGTGTGATTCCGTCTCCAAGTGAGGGGGGTGGGTGTCATCACTCCTGTTCTAAGCTGTCGCTTGACCAACTAGAAATAGTAGTCAAACACCCCTCAAATCACAACATAACTTCGTAAAGACGCATGCATTGAGGATAATGTAATGTGGGAGACACATGAAAAGGCAGTATGGTCGCGGATGGAATACATTTCATCTTAAGACTGTTCGACCAAGTCTGACCTGGTGTTAAACAACAGCAGCGAGAAGTATGGAGCAATTTCAATTATCCACAACTTCGCCATTTTGTTTTGGTCGTCACGTGAGGCAATTGTAAAATGGAAGGTTTTGATGTGTAACACTCTGACTGTTTTACTACCATCAAAATTTAATCATTAAGTAGTGTATGTGTGTGTGTGTGTGTGTGTGTGTATGAGCATGTTTGACTGTGTTTGTGTGTGAGCGTGTATATAAGCATGGGTGTGTATGTATGTGTGAGCGCGTATATGTATGTGAGCGTGTGTATGTGTGTGAGTGTCAGTTTATGTATGTATATTAAATTGTGCATGTGAGTGTGTGTGTGTGTGTAAATATCAGCTTGTTTGTGTTTGAACGTCAGCTTGTGTATGCGTGTGCCAGTGTCTATCAGGCTATGTGTGTGTCTGTGTGTCAGCTCGTTTGTGTGTGTCGGTGGCGTTCAGTCTGTTTGTGTAAACGTGTGTGTGTGTGTGTAACAGATTGTATATTTTTTCTGATTGTGTGTGTATTCATATAATATTTATAAATCAACCCTTGTTATATGTGGCAGAGCGAATTGGCATATGTTGTGTTTGTGTTTGTCGGGGTGTGTATCATCATGTTTGTATATGATTGTGTGTGTGTGTGTGTGAGAGAGAGAGAGAGATTACTGTGACACGTAAACAATAGGTAAAAAAGACGAAAGATTTTGCAAAAAAAATCCAGGAAGACGTCAGGATAAGTAAAGGAAGATAGGAAGGGAAAGAGATTAAAAAGGGGGGGGGGAAATTGAAGAAAAAATGAGGAGAAAGTGATGAAGGAAGTATGTTGGAACCAACTGAAATAATGGTAAATGAACCTCCTCATAGAAAAAAAACAGGAAGAGAGACAATGAAGAAAATGGTAAAAAGAGAAGCGGTTAAAATTGAAGGAAAAGTGAGGAAAAATCAAGAAAAAAATGAAAGGAAAATGGAAGAATCGCTGATAAGAATGAGTGGGAATTACGGTTGAATGAAAGAATGAACGATGGAATGGAAGAGGGAAGGAAATAAGGGAAGAAAGAAAGAAGGAAAGATAAAATGGGAGACGGAAGAACGAGTTAATTGAGGAAATTGGGAAATGAAAGAAAGAGCGAAAGAATGAATTTAAGGAAGAGCGAAAGAATGAATTTAAGAAAGAGCGTTGAAGAATCGTAAGAACGAGCGAATGTAATTGAGAACGATTAAAGGAGAGAACGAGAGAACGATAATGAAAACAAATGAATGAAAGAAAGAATGAGTGAAAAAGGACGAGTAAGAAAACGAGTGAAAGGAATGTTAGAAAGAGTGAACAAGATAGAACGAGTGAAAAAAAGAATGAGTGAATAAATGTAAGAACCGGCGAATAAAAAGGATGCGCATGTAAATTTAAGAACGAGCGAATAAATCTAAGAGCGAACGAATGAGATGAGCGAATAAATTTAAGAAGAGAATGATATCAGCGAATAAATTTAAGAACGAAAGAATAAATTTAAAACGAGCGAATGAGATGAGCGAGCAAATGATAAAGAGTGAATAAATTTAAGAAGCGAATGATAAAGAATAAATTTAAGAACGAGCGAATGATGAAGCGCGAATAAATAAATTTAAGAACGAGCGAATAAATTTATGAACGAGCGAATGAAGGAAAGAACAAAAGAATGAACACGTGAAAAAGAAAATAAGCGCGAAGTGAAAGCGAAAGCAAAGTAAGATTGAACGCAGAAGCGAGAGGAATTGTAACAAAGGAGAGAGAGAGAGAGAGAGAGAGAGAGAGGGAGGGTGAGAGATGAGGGGCAGATGTAGGAGACTCAGTAAACCCATCACCATAGAAACTATTCTGAATCAGTTGACCTCGAAGACTAAAATCAATATGGCTTCTCGCTATCTTTGAATTTATTTATTTGTTTATCTTTATTTCTGAATTTGCATTGCCATGGTGATCCTCATCGGTGTGTCACATGACAAGGGAGACCTTATCGACAACAAGTGTATTGACTTCTTTGCCGTCTTCTTCCCCTCCCTCTCTCCTTCCTCCTTCCTCCTCCTCTTCTTGTTCTTCTTTCTTGAAATCTTCCAAGTGAAATATTTATTCTTCCTCTTCCCAACAGAGAGAGGAGAAGGAAGAGAGAGAACATGGATCTTTAGTGCAAGGGTAGGAGGGAGAGAGTGTTGTAGTTGTTACATTTACCTATCGTATGGCACGAGGCACACACACACACACACACACTCTCTCTCTCTCTTTCTCTCTCAATAATTCGACTTAGGTGGTAAACGCGCGCACACGTATGTAAAGATTTTTTAGAACTTGCAGCGTGCATTGAAGCGCGCACACAATCATATCTGTACGCACACACACACACACACACACACACAAACATACACACACACACAAACATACACACACACACACACACTCTCTCTCCTCTCTCTCTCTCTCTCTCTTCTGCGGTACGCACAGATAAATGCACACGCAACCGCCGCATGCATATACGCACTCAAGGATATATGAACAATCATACGAATACAAACACGCACTCTATCATACATGTACGTACACAGGTACATACGTACGCACAATCATATATATGCATACATGTACGCAAACATGCAATCATTTACAAAAACGTGTACACGCGTGCACACACACACACACACACACGCTTTTACACAAACGTTGCGCTCACACACGTGCATAAATACATACGCTCTCTCTCACACACGCACGCACATGCTCTTATACACTTACACGTACACACTCACGCGCGCACGCTCTTAACACCCAAATACACGCACGCACGCATACGTGCGCGCTCTTACGTATACACCCATACGTGCTCACACACATACACGCGCACTCTCTTAACACCCAAACGTATACGCTCTCTCACACACGCACGCGCATGCTCCTACACAGACGTACACGCTCACACACGCGTGCACGCATGTTATTACACACACACACACACACACACACTCATACATGCGCACACCTTTGTCAGTGATTGCCTGTAACACAAGCAGGTAGACACGTGCAGACATGTTTCGAAACGGGCGCACACTTCCACACACACACCACACACACACACACACACACACACACGCATGCATATATTCAAAACATACACACACAGTTTTCAAAGTAACATCCATTCTGCATGAAAGAGTCACACGTAGACATGCTTATCACGCACACACACACAGCCACACACACACACACACGCACATAGCCACACCTTTGCTCATATACACACACACACACGCACACACAGAGAGCCACACCTTTGCTCATACATGTACATAGATGACCTCATACCACATGCATTCAAATACAGGTTTATACACACCACACACACACACACACACACGAACACAAGCACAGTCGCTTGCACTTATTCTTTCAAACACACTCAGGCACACATGCGCACACACGAATGCACAACACACACACATTCACACACTTGAGTGATGTCATAGCAAAAAAAGGTTAGTAAGCAAAAGATCACACACACACACTTACACACAGGTCTTTGAAGTGACGTCATAAGCAGGAAACTATGTCAGACATGAGAAAACACACACACACACTTATATTCAAACAAAAACGCTTTCACATAGACAAACTATTCAATTACACACAGCTACACACATACACACACACACACACACACACACACTCTCTCTCTCTCTCTCTCTCTCTCTCTCTCTTTCTAGATCACAGAGTATAATAAACAGCCTAAACGTAATGTTAGGTGTGTATAGTATGTATGTGTTCATACTCGGATCAAGGACAACACTACTATTAAGATAAAGATCGCGATCAATTATTGTTCGTTTGTTCTGCACGAAAAAGGCTTTTGTTTTTATCCTTTCCGACTCCGTTATCTAAAAATGTATTATTTAGCAAACGCCGTATGATGTCTGTCTGCGGTCTCAGCATAAAACAAGGTTGAGAAAGAATGAATAAAAAAATCACTGAGATAGACAGCTGGATGTGTGTTTTATGAGTTTTATTCAATTTCATTTCATTTTATCACAAAACCACAGGCTATTTCGATATATAAACAGACGAAGCTAAGCAGAAAAAAACCATTTATAAAGGAGGATCGGTGACAAATATTGAAATTAGTGTCATAGTGATGAAGATCTCTAAGAGGTCTTAGACTGGAAACGACAGGAAAAAGATTTCTCGTATTCTATATTATACCTAGCTGGCTCCACGCCGTCAAAAATGACGGCTAATTGTAGTATTTTATATATGAGGACAAAAGATAGAATATGGATGGTAATTCAAATTAATACACTCCTCAATATTATCTAGTCGTTGTATTTTCAGATGTGATATCGATCCATATAAACATTCATACACTTCCCTTGTACACAAAATTGAAATGCTGAGTTTTCTTTCCAGCGTTCAATGTTCACCATCCCACTTCCATTGCATACACACACACAAACACACACGATTCCCTTTTACATTTTTACATACGCACACATATACTCACACAGAGTTGAAACGCTGTTTGATTTTTTTTTGTCACCGTAGAATTTCCATCATCCCACTTCCTTTCTCATTCGGATGTTGTGACGGAGAAAAACACAAGAGTATTATTATAGCAGATGATAATTGCATAATAATATTTTCTACTTTCGAAAGGCGAGTAGTTTTGAGGGGAGGGGCTAATTCAACTCAGAATGCAAAGAGCCAATGCACCAAAGACTCTGCCGACTCGTCGCTTGGATAATGCTTTCTTATTTTGACACAAGGTCAGCAATTTTGAAGGGGGCAGTTTTAGTTGACACCATTGACACTCCTCCTCAGTAATTACTTTATCGACCCCAAACGAATGAAAGGCAGAGGAGTCAGAGGAAATATTGTAAGGGAGTTTTGTCCGGTGCTCTAAAGATCTTGCCAAATAATAATAATAATAATAATAATAATAATAAATGCCCTGATGCAGTTCGAGGCAGTGGCTCTCGTGGCTTCTGATCTTAACTGATTGGAAGTGTTATCATGTACATTGTTTTGTCTTGATATAAAAGATGGGCTACAGTAAATATTCTGCTCAATACCATAGATTTGCTTGTCAGTTGTTTGACCTTAACCAATTGAGCATGTCCCTTAGTGGCTGATGATATGTGCATCTCTGATCACGAGCAGAAGTAGTGGGGGGGCATCATAGCCATGTGTTGAGAGGGATTCTTTGGGGTTTAGATAATTCACCTTTGCAAACATGGGTGTTTCGTTCAACATCTTTAAACAAACCTTATTCAAGAACCTTTTGAGCAGGATGGGCTACTCAACCAGTTTACCCTTTCTGGGGTCAATAAAATAAGTAGTAGTTGAGTACTGGGGTCGATGAAATCGACGAGTCCTCTCCCACCAAAATTTCAGGCCTTGCACCTATAGTAGAAAGGATATATTTTAGGCGGTGACAGTGTCCCACTGAGACTCTCACACCCCATACACACACCAATATCACTATTCTCCCACCACTGTTACATTTTAGATGTTTTTGGTAATAATTAAAAAATGACGTCGCTCCATCACCGAGAAATGGCGAGATATTTCTTTCGTCAAATAGTTTTTATCGATTTTGATGTAATGTAGCTCAGCGTCCACCTTTTATTGAATGATTCCGGAAAGGATATTGTCAGAAATTCAATCCACTCTCTCCGACCGACTTTAATTAATTTCACAGACTTGATTGACTTGGGTATCTTCCACATTTATTTTCAGCTCGCCACACAAAAGAACGAAACCCAATCTTCAGTTCTCTTGTCTGAAAACCTGCGAGTTTAATGCCGCTTGCCAATTAATTTTCTCAAGAATTATTGTTTTTTTTTGCCTTCTGTCTCATTTTCTATTTTATTAAGAAGGGGGGAATCGAGTATTAATTATATTGGTAATAATTAGTTTCATTAGAGGAAAAGAAAATGTCGGTCTTCATTTGAAGTTTGTGTGAAGGCGCGTGGCCTCGTGGTTCGGGTGTTGCACTCGCTTGTATCTTTTGTTTTTTACTTGTTTCAATCATTGAACTGTGGCCTTGCTGGAGCACCGCTTCGAACAATTTTCAATCGAATGATTCAAACGCAGTGTTTTTATTTTAAATCTTGTACTTATTCTACCGGTGTCTTTTGCCGAACTGCTAGTTTACGGTGACGTTAACAAACCTATACCGGTTGTCAAGCGGTGTGTGGGACAGACAGACACACACACACACACTCGTGTACACAACGGGTTCGTTTCAACCAAATCCATAAATAAAGCTTTGTGGGGCCCGAGGCTATAGCAGAAGACATTTCTGTTGCCGAACTGCTAAGTTACGGGGACATGAACACACCAACACCGGTTGTCAAGCGGTGGTGGGGAACATACACACAAGAAGCTTGCTTCCCAACCACATGGTTCCAGGTTCAGTCCCACTGCATGGCACCTTGGGCAAGTGTCTTCTATAGCCTCAGGCTGACCAAAGCCTTGTGATTGGATTTGGTAAACGGAAACTGAAAGAAGCCTGTCGTATATATATATATATATATATATAATATATATATGTGTGTGTGTGTGTGTGTGTGTGTGTGTGTGTGTGTTTGTTTGTCTCCCTACCGTCGCTTGACAACCGATGTTGGTGTGTTTATGTCCCCGAAACTTAGCAGTTCGGCAAAAGAGACCGATAGAGTAAGTCCTGGGGTCGATTTGCTAGACTAAATGCAGTACTCCAGCATGGCCGCAGTCAAATGATTGAAATGTGTAAAAGAGTAATACACACACACACACACACATATATAGGTTTTGTTTGGTTGGCTCGAGTCTATAGAAGGAGACACTTGCTCAAGGTGTCATGCAGAGAGACTGAACTCGGAGCCATGTGGTTTGGAAGCAAGCGTCTTACCCCACGCCTATCGCAAGATCGGGTTTCGATTCCCAGTCCAGGCAGTGTATTGTGTTTTTAAGCAACACCCACTTCATTTCACGTTACTGCAATCCATTCAGCCATTAAGTGAACAGCTTTGCAACGAACTGGCGTTCCGTTCAGGGCCTGGGGGCGGGAATGTCGTGATGTCGATCCCTTCTCTTGTCTGAGAATAATTTAGAAGTCTCTGGAACCGTCTGTAAAACGGGCTGACTTGGTGCTGACATAAGAAATGCACGTTAAACAAAAAAGACTACTTTATGTACATTATTTACGTTTGACGGATATTTGTCCTCATCTTGTTTGTTAACACACCTCTTCGGCTGATATACCCTCCAGCCTTTATCAGGTGTCTTGGGGAAATTTCGAATCTGGGTTCTTATCCCTAAGGTATTTTTCGATGTTGTTATTATTCAGGTCACTGCCTGGAATCGAACTCGGAATCTTGGGGTTAGTAGCCTACGCTCTTAACCACTACGCCATATGCCCATGGGCATATCGAAAAATACCATTAAAAAAATACCTTCCCCAAGACACCTGATGAAGGCTGGAGGGTAAATCAGCCGAAACGTTGTGTTAACAACAAACAAGATGAGGAGAAATATCCGTCAAATGTAAACAATGTACTTAATTCCTCATCTCTTAAATATAGAACTGTATTAAGAAAGACTTCCGTTCAAAAATGGCACAGAAAATGGTGACGGGGTGAGTGTAAGATATGGAAACATCACTCAGAAACACACAAAGTTTGCGGATCGATATTGATAGAAAAAATTCCCCCCACACAATCACACAATCCACCGTCTTTGGTTTTATGTTTTGTAAATGTGAATTTGTCGTTCTTTTTAGTGTTATGATTTTTTTGTTGTTGTTGTTATTTCCTCTTTAAAGTCAGTTTTCATGAAGATATATTGTCTGGGAGGATCGATTAATGATTGTAGTTCCTTAATTAGGGACGTTTTATGGTTGATGTGTAGAATAGTTTGGGTGTGTAAGGGGTAGTTGTGAAAAGGGTTTAACGGAACAATATTGAATTAGGAAGAATGGAAAGAGAGATGAGAGGGTAAGAGACGAGAGAGAGAGAGAGAGAGGAGGGTGGGTAGGTGGGAAGAAAGAGAAAAAGAAAGGCAATAGGGTAGAGATATTCATTTAGGGAATATTAAAAAAGGGACCAAACTGTAAAGAAAAAAATTGTTCCAAGTTAATCTGCCGATCAAAAATAATAATAATAGCGTGGTTGTGTGGTAAGAAGCTTGCTTCCTAACAGCATGGTTCGAGGTTCAGTCCCACTGGGTGGCACCTTGGGCAAGTGTCTTCTACTGTAGCTTGAAGCCAACCAAATCCTTGTGAGTGGATTTGGTAGACGGAAACTGAAAGAAGCTCGTCGAATATGTACATGTATTTGTGTGTCTGTGTTTGTCCCTTCCCCCCAACCATCGCTTAACCGATGTTGGTGTGTTTACGTCCCGCTCAGCATTCCGCCCTGTGCGCTAACGATTCTTCCAGCTCGCCACCCTCACGTTCTCCTAAATAACAACGACGCCCATAATAAGGCCACGTAACAACAAACATAAATATTTACTGCAGACCTTCTTTATTTGCACAGCATTTCATTCAGCAGATGGTCGGGGTTATCTGGGAAGAATTAGGGTCGACTTTTACGAGCGATATCTTTCTTTTTCTTTTTTATACTATTCTTTTTACTTTCTTTTAGTTGTTCCAATCATTAGACTGCGGCCATGCTGGAGCACCGTCTTGAAGAATTTTTAGTTGAATGAATTAACCCCAGTGCTTATTATGACTGTTATTATTATTATTATTATTATTATTAGTTTTAAAGCTTGGTACATTTTATATCGGGTTCTTTTGTCGAACTACGCGGATGTAAACAAACCAACATCGGTTGTCAAGCGGGGGTATGGGGGGAACATATTATATATATATATATACATACATATATACACACACACACACACACACACACGCATATATATATATATATGACGAGCTTCTTTCAGTTTCCGTCTATCGAATCAACTCATCAGGCTTTGGTCGGCCCTAGGCTATAATAGAAGACACTTGCCCAAAGTGCCATGCAGTGAGACTGAACCCAGAACCAGGTGGTTGGTAAGCAAGCTACACTTACACACAAGCCACTCCTGC
>NC_043022.1:1646847-1651847 GCF_006345805.1 Octopus sinensis
GGAAGCAAGTCTTAAAAAAATTTTATTTTTTTAATAAAAATTAATTACCAAAGAGGGAGTGCGAGAATATCGTGGAGAGATAGGAATCTTGTTTAGTGAGACAACTTTAAATATAAATTCTAGCGCTTATAATTCCAGTCGTTTGTCAAGAAATTTATTGTACGTGTGGGGGAGAAAGTGAGAGTGTACAGCAACTGTTGTCTTGGTTTTTAGCACAAATGAGGAGGGACAATAAAATTTAAAGAAATATATACATACATTATATATATATATATATATATATATTATAATATATATCTATATATACGTGTTGAAAAAGTTGAACAAAAAATTATCCAAGTATAAAATAGGAAGCTAAAAGAAAAATGTGTTAAACATTATTATTGTCATAAAGGGGAATATGGGAAGCTACTCTATAAATTAGACAAAATTAAATTTCGAAAATTAATTCCAGCTGAAATGAACCAAGGCAAAGGAAATACCTAAGGTTAGCAATAAAGACAACGTCTTCGGCTGAAAATTATTATTATTATTATTTTACCTGGAATGGAAGGGAAAAAGAAAAAGGCATGCTATAACGTGGTTTATCTCCCTTAGTTATTATTCATAGTTATTTCCCTTGGCATTCTTAAATTTTTTAAATCACAGATTTTTTTTTTAATAAAAAATGAAATACAAAAAGGATTCAGGGGCGGTGAAAGAAAAAAAAAAAGTGCCCCATGAGTAGCAATGAGAAACCTTTATTTTTTTTTTTTCTGCTAAAAAAATTGAATGATATTACGAAATTTGACAGGAAAAGACGGAAGCTGAGATATATATATAGAGAAAGAGAGAGTGTAGGGTTTAGAAATAGTCTTTTTTTTTATATATGTTGGCAAATTGTTTTTAGTTTTTGTGGGGCTTTTTTTTGTTTGTTTTCTCTCTTTTTTTTTTGTACAAAGACTTTCACAAAAGCTAAAAGAATATTGAACCAGAAGTTGACTCAAGAGGCAAATGAAAAAATATTCATATATATATATAGATGTGTTTGTGTGTGTGTTCGTGAAAAAAAAAAAAGTGTTCGTTTGTCCAACGGTTTTACACAATAAAACAGGGGTTAGAACAGACACCACTGAGCAAAAATCTCCAAAGCAAGGGGCCGTTTGTTTTAGCCATTTTAATAGTTTGTTATTTATAGATTAATTCTAAATAAAATCTTTTTTGCTATGGTAAACAATTGACACCTGTTTCAATATACACACAGCTATATATATATATATATATATATATATATATATATATATATAACAGCTGTCTGCACATTGAACAGGATTGTGACAACTGCACCTCATTGCATGTATATCTGCATAGATATTTGTGTCTATATATATTTATATAAATATATATATATACACACACATATAAACCTACATGTATGTATAGTTTCTTATTCAAATATTAGCCCAGCACATGTAGACATCACCACCAACAATTACAACTCATTTGTCCCATAATATATAAGGAAACAAAACATGGGGCACATGGGGATACATTATTCAGAAACAAAATTGGGGGCAATTATATATATATATATATATAAAAAAAGGGTCACAGGTTGTTCTTTATCAGTGTGAATGAAGTTAAAGAGAGAGAAAGAAGTAGCATGGCTGGGTAGGGGGTTAGTTGGAAGGGTGGGGTGTGGGGCAGTTGAGAAAGGCACCAAGCCAAAATAAAGAAGTGTTCACCAAAAATATTGATGGTGCTGGTTTGATTTTGGTTTCTTGAAACATAATAATAATAATGATGATGATGATGCTTATAATATACTATGCCTCTTTATCTCTGCTGTAACTTTGGTATCTAATTCCACTTGAAGAAGAAAGTTGAGTGAAGAAACTCGCTCAACATAGTGGACATTTTGATTTTTCTTTTTTTTTTTTTTACTTGGTATTGTTCTTGAAATTATTCATTTTTGGTCACAAAGAGTAAATAATAATAATGTCTTTATTTATTTATATATATATATATTTTTTTTTATATATTTTCATAATTTTGTTTTTATATAATAAAAAAAACTATGATGAATATTGATGGTTATCTAAACATGGTTTGTTGTTGTTGTTCTTGTTTCCTCATTTTTTTTTCTTTCTTTCTCCTAAAATCTTGAGGAATAATTTTTTTTTTTTTTACACTGCACGCAGCCCCAACTCTGTACCATACATGCACCCCAAACTACACTCAGAATAATTAGGGATTATAGCTCTATAAGAATTGGAGAAACTGGTGACTGTGAGGACCCAGCTCACAAATATGTAGTGGTGGTGGTGGTAATAACAGGCCTGAAATTTGGAGGCGGGTGTTAGTTGATGGCATTAATCCCAGTACTTGACTCATCACCCCTGAACGGGATGACAGTAATGTTGGGATCGGAACACAGAATGTAAAAAAAAAAAAAAAAAAAAAAAACTGGAGGAAACCCTACCAGGTTTTTCTTCTGACTAACGATTCTTCCACCTTGCAGGCTTTAATTGTGGTCGTGATAGCAGCACTATTTATTAGTTGTTGTAGTAATAGAATTAATTAGGGTCTCTTGTTGTGAGCAGGAGACCCAAAACTTTTGAAAAGAGAGGCACACATTTCATTGATTCAAACTGCCACCTCACACACATACAGTCTGACTATATTTCCTGGTTTCTGCTTTAGTGACCTTTCGTATGGATGAAAGGTCAAGTTGCCCTCACCACGATTTGGTCGGTCAAACCAGGTCCACTACATTTGTTCCCCGTCTTGGGCTTACGGCCGGTCCCACGGTTTCTAAATTGCGCACAAGGGCACAGTAGAGTACATTCATTTTCTGGGGGGTCTGACTGGCACTACATTATTTTTATCAACCCCTGGAAGGAGCAAAAGAAAAGTCTACCAGACAGGATTTGAAGTTGGTAAGGGGACTTCAATACCATGAGGTACTTATTCTGCCATCCACCATCCTTAATAAAAGCAATACGATTAAAAAGAAACTCATGAAACAGAGAAAAAGAAATCAAAAGGGTTGCCCTGGTTACGTAATCTCAAAAAATGGATTTGGTCATCCATGTGGGCCAAGCTGCGACATTGGTTTGTCTAAGTTTTCCAGAGTTGGCAGTGCATATTTTGTGGTGGAGGTCAGGGCACAAAATATATATCTATATATATATGTGTGTGTGTGTTTGTGTATGTGTGTGTGCATATATACATACATGTGTTGTCAGTAAAAAAAGGGAAAAAAAAAATTGAAGGATTAGGAGAAATAAGTGGTTTTGTTGGGAGACAAGAAATAGAACAAAAAAAAAATGGTAATAACAAGAAACACTGACCAACAACCATTTGACAGTTCTTTGGAGGAATTGATCCAAAGGGAGAAGGGAATTGAGTGATAGAAAGAGAGAGAGGGGGGAGGGAGAAGTCTTTTTTTCTTCAGCATCAAAGGATTGAATGGGTTGAGCCTGAAAAATAAATTAAAAAATGTATAAAATAAGGGGAAAAAAAACCCAACAAAAATTCTAACTATTAAATCCTCGCCACCCTCATCATCATCGTTTAGCGTCCGTTTTCCATGCTAGCATGGGTTGGACGGTTCTACTGGGGTCTGTGAAGCCAGAAGGCTTCATCAGGCCCAGTCAAATCTGGCAGTGTTTCTACGGCTGGATGCCCTTCCTAACGCCAACCACTCCGTGAGTGTAGTGGGTGCTTTTTACGTGCCACCCGCACGTAAGAGAATGTTCCAGAGACACTCAAGACGACTCTGTTGTCAGGTAGGGGACAGGATAAGTCAATTATATCGACCCCAGTGCTCAACTGGTACTTATTTTATCGACCCTGAAAGAACAAAAAGCAAAGTCGAACCCATGGCAGAATTTGAACTCAGAACGTAAAGACACTAAGCAGTTTTGCCTGGCATGCTAACAGTTCTGCCTCTTTGCTGTCGTCTTGTAACTGTAAAATATAAGGCCATTGTTATTGAGGCACAGCTCACTGCAGTAAACAGGGGGAGCACTATAGTGTTTGATACACTACAGTCCTGACATGCTTTCAAGCATTAAATTAAATTGTGTGTGTGAACCACTACCCTGGTGACCATCCCTCCTAAAATCCTTTGATGTCTGGGTCAGCAGTTTTCCACCCAATACTCTTTGCCACAAATCATTTTAAAGTCTGTTCGGTTAATATTTCCCCTGGGTCTTTCGAACAGGCCAAGTACGTTTCCTTGGAAGATTGCAAATGAACAAGACATCATGTATGATGGTGATGTTTGTCTTCTCACACACACATGCATTACCAGCTTCTTTCAGTTTCTGCTCAGCAAATCTATTCACAAGGCTTTGGTTGATCTGAGACTAGTTAAAAGATACTTGCCCAAGGTACCGTGCAGTGGGATTGAACCCGACACCACAGTCAGAAGCAAACTTAACACAGCCCTACCTGGGCCAAGGGCAGATTTTTCAGGGATAAAAAGGAAAAAAATCCCTCTGAATTGTACCTTACACAAGACATCATCCATATATATATACATCATATTATATAACTCTAGAATTTAAACTAGCCGTAGCCAGATGAAATATTCCACCTGGTTTTGGTCAGATATGGCCTCTCACGCCTACCCTACATTTCAAAAATAAACAATCACATCATTGAAATCTCAAAGCTATGAACTAAAGCATAACTAATTCAAAACAATGTGAATAAATAAGAAATCTGAATGCTGAAAAGGTTAATGGTGTGTGTGTGTGTGGATTGATAATAGATATATAATATTACATATATATCATACATATATATATATAACATATATATACATACATATAATATATATACATACATATACATACATATCTCGTCTGGCACCTGTGCTCGGTGGCACATAAAAAACACCATCCGAGCGTGGCGTCTGCCAGCCGCGTCTGGCACTTGTCGTTGCACATAAAAAACACCATCCGAGCGTGGCCGTTTGTCCACCTCGTCTGGCACCTGTGTCGGTGGCACAT
>NC_043022.1:1654347-1666847 GCF_006345805.1 Octopus sinensis
ATATGTATATATATGTGTATATGTTAGAGACACACAATATCAAACAATTTCTCTTACCTCAGCCTCTTTCTCCATTAAAGCTTGTTCACGATCAGTGGCTTCTGGCTGTTGCACACCACTTCGACTGGTTCGTTGTTTACTGAAATGAAAGAAAACAAAACAAATAAAATTAAGCAGTAGCGGTCAACTGGATAAGGAGCCCTAGGGACTCCAAGACAGTAATGCGTGGGGTGGTTCTGATCTTAAAAGTCAACTAAAATGGATGTCAGTTTCAATGACAAATATTAATTTGTTCAATCAACTACTTGCTCACTAAATTAGCATCTTAGTGGCCGAGTATTCCACAGACACATGTATCCATAATGTATTTCTCAGCTGGGACCAGTGCAACAAGACTGGACCTTTAAATCCCAGCTGCATTCCATCCAATAACCTTTCATACCAATTTGTCAAGCTAATTTCATTGACATGGCTTGGGGTGTTGGCCCAAGTTGACATTATTTCCCTTTGCTGAACATCAGTGCCATGGAGAGGAGATACTTGAATATATATGGGTAACTGTCAGTCTTGCTCAAAATATTTGGTCAAGGCCTGCACACACTTGTGCAAATGGAAGGTCAACATCGACTGACCGACTGACCGACAGAAGCCCTGCAAGTGTTAAAACCCTTCAGCATTCAAATTACTCTGTCATATGAAATTCATATTGATTCACATCATTTTGAATTAATCAAGTGTTATCTTGTCGCTTTGAGATTTCGCTGATGTGACGATTTTTATTTTTAGAGTGACATTGTAGAGTAGGTGTGAGAGGCCAAACCTGGCTCGTGTGAACATCAAGTACACACAATATTTGGGCCAGATAATGGCTGGTTGAAATGCAGAAGTTTTAAAAACTAACAATATACCCTAGAAGACAAAAATCCAATTTCTCCCATAAGTCAATGCCAACCTCATTTCTATCCAGGATAATCCAGATTCTGTAAGGGTAAAAGTACATTATTTAAGGTGTCACGATCTTTGTTCTGTGGTCGTGGTGGTGATGCTAGTGTAGCAGTGGAGGATGTAGTTTGCTTCTAGTTGTGATATCAAAGTTATCTCCCCTCAAACAAGTTCCAGAAGATTGACAAATCCCAATCAAACAGTTGGTGTTATTTACTGAACAAACATTAAACACTTTTGTCACCATATTTCTGTCGAAATGCTTTGCCTTTTATTTCAATTAATTTTTATAATAACAAAGAATTTAGGAAAATAACCTTTACATCTGATGGATATTGGTCCTCATCTTGTTTGTTGTTAACACAACGTTTCGGCTGATATACTCTCCAGCCTTCATCAGGTTTCTTGGGGAAATTTCGAACCTGGGTTCTCGTTCCTAAGGTATTTTCCGATATTATTATTATTATTATTCAGGTCACTGCCTGGAATCGAACTCAGAATCTTAGGGTTAGTAGCTCGTGCTCTTAACTAGAAAGCTATATGCCCATAGGCACATTTCTCATCTCTTAAATATAGAACTTTGTCATTATTATTAAGTTGGTGTTTGGTAAATAAATTGACAAAATTTTTCTGGAATGTTTTAATTTAGATCGCTTCAATCTTTTTCTTGCCATATTTCTGTTGAAATCCACAGACTTTTCAGTTCTATATTTAAGAGATGAGGAATTGTGTACATTATTTACATTCGACAGATATTTGTCCTCATCTTGTTTGTTGTTAATGTTTTGGTTGATATACCCTCCAGCCTTCTTCAAGTAGTGGTTAAGAGCGTGGGCTACTAACCCCAAGATTCTGAGTTTGATTCCAGGCAGTGAGCTCAACAACGACGACGACGGCGACAACAACAACAACATCATCATCATCATCATCAAAAAATACCTTCGAAATTTCCCCAACACACCTGATGAAGGCTGGAGGGTATATCAGCTGAAACGTTGTGTTAACAACAAACAAGATGAGGACAAATATCCGTCGAATGTAAATAATGTCCACAGACTTTGTTTTGATGCTCAATATTCATCCTTTGGATACCAGCCTCAATAAACTTAATAATAATAATGAAAAAATTATTTCACTAAATTCATTATTTTCTAACTTAATTGAAACAGTCACAAAATCCTAAAGTCTTGTTCTCTTCCATCCTCCGCAGACCATTTAACATCCAAGATTTTTATTTTATTGATTTCTCACTACTTCCATGTAAATATCATGGCAAACTACGTCCAGACATACTTCGAAGTTACAGTCGAAGGAGACGGAAAACGAACGCGAATAATACTCACACTACTTTGCCACCGGCCAACTTCTCAGCTCGGAAGTTTTCGTAATGTATTTCTTGTGTTACCTCTTGCAGGTCCTGCATATGTGTGCTGAAGAGATTCAAATAGGAAGGAAGAGGGGAAAAAATAAAAATTAAAAAACAACAAATGTCAAAGGTTACAAATATTAAATGATGATGAATCCTCACACTATCATTTTTTTAAAAAAAAGAAAAAGGTCCAGAACAGGCATGTGTGGTAAGGAGCCTGCTTCCCAACCTCTTAGTTCTGGGTTCAGTCCCATTGCGTGGCACCTTGTGCATGCGTGTATGTGTGTGTCTATTGTATGTGTGTGTGTATGTATGTATGTATTTGCGTGTGTGTGTATGTATTTATTTGCGTGTGTGTGTTTTTCCCACGACCATTGTTTGACAGCCAATGTTGGTGTTTATGTCCCTGTAACTTAGCAGTTTGGCAAAAGAGACTAATAGAATAAGTACTAAGCTTATAAAAGAATACAACGGAGAATTGAGTGTTGGAAAATAAACTGGTGTTTAGGGGCTGGTTTCAGGAAGGACACAAGTTAATCCTGAGACCGACAAGCAGCCCCTGCTAATAAACCGTCTTCTAGTTCAGTGCGTCGCAACCAGAATGCCATGGCACACTGGTGTG
Organism: Octopus sinensis; assembly: GCF_006345805.1. Lineage (NCBI taxonomy): Eukaryota > Metazoa > Mollusca > Cephalopoda > Octopoda > Octopodidae > Octopus > Octopus sinensis. The sequence goes on from NC_043022.1 coordinate 1,657,281, forward strand.
ACACAAGACGATGCAAGGTGTGCCACAGTATAACCTGAATATAATTTTTTTTTGCCTATTCTTTTGGTTATATTTTTAGTTCAGGTGTGGCGCCAAATTTGGAAAACAATATAAGTGAACCACAAGTGGAAAGCGGTTGCAGAGCACTGGTCAAGCTCAGCATCTTTGAGGGCAAGAGGAATGAAAAACATCTTATTCGAAGCAAAGGGTAAGAGTTAGTGACAGGAAAGGCATCCACCTGTAAAACTTAGCCTTAATACAGGCAGCAGGGATTATTGCACTGCAGGTTGCTTATACACCGTAGAAAACCTGAGATAAGCCATACCTTATGATCCTGTAGGGTTGTGAGAGTCAGGAAGGGCATGAAGTTGTGTGAACATCCATGCAATATTTACAAACGTATCCCACATGCATTGCTGTTGAATGGGGGAGGGGAAAATAGGTGGGGGAAGTGAAATAATTTACCTTAATGAAGGCAATCAAGTCATTTAAAGACTAATTGTTTGATTTGACTAATTAAATATAGCAGTGTTTTAATTAGGAAATTACAGGTCAGCCCGTGGCTGTAAGATGACCACAGATTAGAGAAAACTACATGGGAGATATTGTAGTGTAATTGCTGTTTCAAATGGATTGGGAAGATTAAATACTAAACACAAAGAGATGGAGAGATAGAGAGATCAAGGGAGAAAGAGAGAGGAATAGAGAGAAGGACAAAAAGATTGTGTGTGTGTGTGTGTGTATACATATATACAGGGTGGCCCAGAAGTAGGTTTACAGTGATTCAATTATCTCTTTCGCATTCATATATAAACAGTCCAGATCTTAATTATAAAAATAGATATGAAACCATTATTCTATGCTAACTGAGTTAATTGTAAGATAGAGATTTAAATGTAATGAAACCTTTTAAAAGAAATTTTAAGTGCCTACGTAATTACCGTAAACCTAGGTTTGGGCCACCCTGTATGTGTATATAATAGAGAGACAGAGAGTAAAGGAGAGAGAGAGAGAGAGAGACAGATAGATAGAAGATTATATATACAGTAGTACCTCGGTTTTCGAACAACTCTGATCGCAAATAAATCATGCTTTATATATCATCATCATCATTGTTTAACGTCTGCTTTCCATGCTAGCATGGGTTGCACGGTCTGATTGAGGACTGGTGAACCAGATAGCTGCACCAGGCTCCAATCTGATCTGGCAAAGTTTCTACACCTGGATGCCCTTCCTAATGCCAACCACTCCGAGAGTGTAGTTGGTGCTATTACATACCACCGGCACAAGGGCCAGTCAGGCGGTACTGGCAACGGCCATGCTCAAATGGTGCTTTTTACGTGCCACCTGCACAGGTGGCACTGGCAACAACCTTGCTCATATATATATATATATATATATATATATATATAAAGCATAATTTATTCACAATCGGAGGCGTTTGTAAACCGAGGTTCTGCTGTATTAAATGAATATCAGAAAGAAAGGAGGTAAAGCACGATTTATTTGTGATCAGAGTTGTTCGAGAACTGAGGTTCTCCTGTGTGTATGTATATATATATATATATATATATATATATATATATATATCTATATATATATATACACACACACCACATACATTCATACGAGAGAGTTGAAGGGAAAGAGAGAATACTTACATCAACATTGTCCTTAGTTTAATAAAATCACAGTGATCGGGGTTTTCGACCTCCACAACTCCCCACGGGTAACGCCGACCTCGCACCTTTTTCCCATTCACCTCGAAAGATTCACTTGAACCAACAACAGCAAAAGGCACTGCTTCCTGTAAAACAACCACATCGCAAATACAAATCAAATCAGCCACTTGGCACACAAGGGGAGAAGTGACCCACACCCCAAAGAAAAAATATGAAAATAGTTTTTAATGGTTCTACTTTTAACCATTTACCCCATGTAAACATGTAAAAGTATATATATATATATATATATATATATATATGCCTGTTATGAGTTTGATTCCCAACTTGTGTTCTTTGGTTAGGAACCTCATTTCATGTTGTGCAAGGCCTCGCAGCTGAAAATGTGTTACATCTATAGCAAAGTGGACCCCTCATGGACAATTAGCCCCAAATTCTTGCAAAAAGTAGGTTGTCAATGGCCCTTGGTGGCTACAGCACACTGGATGATGTATGATGCTTAGTATTTTAGCATGAGAAAGAGAAGCAAAGAGGAAGAGAGAAAACTAGACCAGTGGTCAGCTGGTATTCATTTCCGGTTGAGTGGCCTGAAGCAATGTGACGTGAAGTCTCTTGCTTAAGGGCACAACATACCCCACCAAAACTGATCAGGAGTTGATGCATGCATGATCTTATGATCAAGTCGTTAGTGCACTGACCCCAATGCACCAATGCACTAACGACTTGGCCAATAGAAATGCATCCATCAGGTCTGACAGAAAAAGTAACTTCAGGGAAACTGATGAAGAGTTTGTCTAAAAGAGAGTCTGTGATGAGAGAGTGAGAGAAGAGAGAGAGAGAGAGAGAGAGATGAGAGAGAGAGAGGTTGAGTAGAATTACTTTCAACTGCCGACATTGCTCTTTGTAATCATCATCTTCGTCAGAGTCACAGTCTGGGAGGGGGTAGATGTTGATTCCGTATTCATCGATTTGGTCCATTATCTGCAGCAGACAAAAAATAAAGAATATCAAATATACATGTGTGGCTAGGCTGAAACACACACACACACACACTCATCTATAGAGACATGTTTGTGTCTCATATATATATATATATATATATATATATATAATACGGGAAGCTTTATGAAAATAAACAAAAGACGAGGCCAGGTGGAAAACAAACGAACAATTGTATTAGTATGGCGCTCAGGAAATATAAATAAAACAAGTCTTTAACGTTTCGAGCCTACGCTCTTCAACAGAAAGATACACAGAGAGAGAAAAACACAGAAAGAAGGAGAGAAAAAAAATGCGTGCAGTAGCTAACGAATCAACATGGCGATCTGATTTCGGCCAGAGGTCAAAGATCAAACATGAGACGCGAGAGCGAAATAAGGGGAGATAATAGGGTTGATAAAATGGTTGAGGGACCAGCTAAAAGTGCGTGGGAGGGGTCTGGATGTGTGTATGTATAGGGTTGGTGTATGTATTAGTATGTATAAGGGTGTGTGTGTGTGTATGAGAGAGTATTAGTGCGTAAGATTGGTCTGGACGTGCGTATGTATGGGGTTGGTGTATGTATTAGTATGTATTAGTACGTATTGGTATGTATAGGTGTGTGTGTGTGTGTGTGAGAGAGTATAAGTGCGTATGCGGGGTCTGGACGTGTGTATGTATAGGGTTGGTGTAAGTATTAGTATGTATTAGTACGTATTAGTATGTATTAGTTGGTGTGTATTAGTAGGCACATCATATGTGATGTGATGTGTAAAGTCATGTGGTGTAGTGAGGAGAAGAGGGGAGGGGAGAAGAGGGGGGAGAGAAGGGGAGGGGAGGAGAGGATGGGGGAGAAGAAGGGGATGAGGGGATGAAGGAGGAAAGAGGGGGAGAGAGAAGGGGAGAGAGGGAGTGGGGAGCAGAGGGAAGGGGAATGAGGGAGAAAGAGGGAAGAAGGGAAGGGGAGTAGGGTGAAAGGATGAGGACTGAAGAAGTAGGGTCGGGGGAGAGAGGATAGGTGAGGAGGGGGAGAGTTGAGACCAAATGGCGTATAAGAGCGAAGAGAGAAGATTAATTCCTGTTCACGGCGCAAACGGGAATCCGGATGGCCTCTGTGTAAGGACAACCGAACACAGATAGGTGTTGCAAGGAGTGACCGGTGGAGCGGAAATGGCGTGAGACCGGTGTGTCGTTCGCAAGGTGGATGTCACGAAGGTGTTCCGCGAACCGGTCAGCCAAGCGGCGTCCCGTTTGTCCGATGTACAAGGAATTGCAGAGAGAGCAAGAGATGCAATAGATAATATTGCTGGAGGTGCAGGTGAAGGAGTGGATGATTGGATAGGGTCGATGGTGGGTGCTAGTGAGGCGGGTGGTGTTGGAGAGGTAAGGGCAAGTGCGGCAACGTGGGCGGGAGCAGGGGAACGAGCCGGGTTGGGAGGTAGGGTCAGGGAAGGAGCTATGGACCAAAAGGTCTCGAATGTTGTGGGCTCGTTTGAAAGAGGGGAGGGGTCGGTTAGGGAAGAGGTTTGAATGGACGGGTCGGACTGGAGATGACGGAAAGCTCGAAGAATGGTGCGTTGGAGACGTAGGGTCGTGGGGTGGTAAGTGAGGGGAAAAGGGAGGCGGGAGACTACAGGGCGGGTTCGGGGAGAGAGCATACACGGTCCACGGACCGTGCTCTGGCAAGGGCGGTGTGGATAGTGGTGAGGGGGTATCCACGTAGGGTGAAGTGGTGAGCCATACGTTGAGACTGAGTCTCAAAGTCATGGTCGTCACTACAGAGCCTACGTAGACGGAGGAATTGGGAATAGGGGATGGAAAGCTTGGTGTGTTCTGGGTGGGAGGAAGAGAAGTTGAGGTATGAGTGTGAGTGTGTGTTTGTAGTGAATGGAGGTGGTAAGAGTGGAGTGAAGAATGCTAACCGAAATGTCGAGGAAGGAGACAGAGGTGTTGGAGATAGTGGAAGTGAAGTGGAGGGCTGGATGGAAAGATTGGACGAAAGAGAGGAAGGAATCTACAAGACTGAAAAAAGGAAAATGTCCCTTGCATTTGAAAACTATGGAAATATTTTAAAAAAACATTTTAGTTAATTTTTCCACAATTTAATTGTCTTTCATGCTTTACTCTTAGTTCAAAAAGTTGCAAAGACTGAAACCGGTACTAAAATGTTCTTCATGGTAAAATTATTTCAGCATTTTCTACCTTGTCTTATTTTCCTTATACATATCAGCTCATGTGTTCCTTTCCAACCTTCTACATTATATAGATAGAGAGAGAGAGATGTACATAAGGTTTATACAAGATCTGATCAAAATATGTATCATCAGGATTGGTGCTATAAAAAAAACCCACAACACATTTCAATTCAGCATTGAATCTCCTTTGAAGTAATCCCATTTTGAAGCCACACACTTTTTATCCAGCAGTGCTCCCACTGAAGGAAGCATTCCTGGAACTCCTTTTTTTGGAAGAGCAGCTGCCTTGTTGCATTCTTCTGGATTTCCTCGACATCTTGAAAATCTTTTTTTTCCCTTCTTTCAAGTGGGATTTTTTGATTTTTGGAAAGATCCTTGGCTGTAACAACCTTCAAATCATGTCTCTCCCAACATACATACACACACACACACACACACACATATTTTCTCTGCCACAATCACTGACGGAACCTCTGTGATGTGGTGAGACAACCACACTCAACACACTTTACTTCCAAGCTTTGTTACAAACAACGGATGTGAGCCGGAACATTAAAACTCAATGGTCCATGCATGACAGAGTTCACGGTCAGTCTGTGCCAAGTGGTTTCACTCTGCAGACTTTAGCTTTCTTAATATAGCAACAGTCCCGACATATTTTTAGTCCTTCCTTCATTGACAATCAAAAGCTTTTAATATTTCTGCTGGCAACCCATCAAAGCAACTAAATTACATCCAATTATTTCTTTTTGTTCTTTTAAATCCGAAAACAACTTACTTTTCTCTTTAGATTCAAGACTTCTTTTTTGGTGAGTGTGTCAGCCTTGGCGAGGACTGGGACAATGTTGACTTTGTGGTGAACAGCTTTCATGAATGAAATATCCAAAGGTTTCAGGCTGAAAGACAACAACAACAACAACAATAAATAACAGAAGCACTCAGAGAGTGCAAACCTCTGCCAAGGCAACACCAACGTCTTCTCAACAATTAGCCAGAGATGATTTTTAAAATGAGAATATCTGAAATAAACTTGACTTCTCTCACAAACGAGAATACTAAAAATGAACCTGACTACTCTCAAAAGTTAAGTAAAAAAAGCAGGAAAAATAATCCAGGATCCTTGTCTGGTACTGGATTGATCCCAAAATCTAATCAGTTTGTGCCAGTCACGAGGCCAAACATCCCTGAAAGTTTCATCCGAATCCATCCAGTGGTTCTTGAGATGTCCACGGATGAACAAACACAACTGAAAACAATACCTCCACCTTCGTTAAGGCAGAGGTAATAATTATGATAAGACTAGTACTACTACCAATAATGAAGGCACGTGGCTTAGTGGTTAGGGTATTCAGCTCATGATAGTAAAACCATGAGTTCGATTCCTGGTGGCACACTGTGTCCTTGAGCAAGTCTTTCATGATGCTCCAGTTCACTCAGCTGGCAAAATACAGTAGTACCTGTAGTTCAAGGGGCCAGCCTTGTCACACTGTGTCACGCTGAATCTCCCTGAGAACTACGTGAAGGGGTAAGCGCGTCTGTGGAGTGCTCAGCCACTTGCACATTAATCTCTTGAGCGAGTTGTTCCATTGACTGAATCAATTTTGGGGGAAGGTGCTATTGACCCCACTGTTTAACAGGTACCTATTTCATCAACCCCAAAAGGCCAAGTTGACTGCAATGGATTTGAACCCTGAATGCAAAGACAAACAAAATGCTGCTAAGCATTGTGTCTGGTGTGCTAATGATTCTGCCAGCTTTTTGCCTTATAATAATTATAATAATAATTTTAGCACAAGACCAGTAATGTTTTTTTTAGGGAGTTACACTGATCTCGGGACTTGATGGCATTCTATCAACCCTCCAAAGAACAAAAGGCTAAGTTTATCTCTGCAGGATTTGAGATCAGAATATAAAAAAAACTGTAAAAAATGCTGTTAACATTCTGTCTGGCATGATGATAATTCTACCATCGCCACCCTAGTAATGATTTCCAAGATAAGTGCAAGACCCCACCCCCAAAGGAATTGTATAAAAAAATAAATTAAAATATTTTGTGCATTGTAGATGTATTCTTTTATTTGTTTCGGTCATTTGACTGCAGCCATGCTGGAGCACCACCTTTAATTGAACAAATCGACCCCGGGTGATGTGTGTTTATGAGTGAAACACCTAAGCTGCACATGGTTCCGGCAGAAGGTAATGGCGAGACTTCTGACTCTTTTGCCACAACTTTCTCTCACTCTTTCCTCCTGCATCTTGCAGCTCACCTGCGACCGACTGGCGTCCCGTCCAGGTAGGGAACCTATACGCCAAGGAAACTGGGAAACCGGCCCTAATGAGCCAGGCATGGCTCAAGAAGGAACAAACAACAATAAAACAACAACACATTTGACAGAGTAATCTGGATGGTAAAAGGGTAAATAAATAATTTTAAAAATTAAAATAACAAAACATATAAGAAAGCAACGGTCACTCACCCATGACTAGATGGATTGATGAAGTAGAAACAACAGTGAACTCTGTTGTCGATGATATGCCGTCTGTTTAGACCACTTTCGTCGTGGAGGTAGCGCTCAAATTGTTCATCAATATATTCAATAATTGGCGTGAAACTAAAACGATAAGAAGGAAAAAATGACTAATGAATAACATGAAAAAGACTAATGAATAAAAGTGACTAACAAATATTCTTCACAGGGTTTGGTAAAACATCCTTCACTTCATTTGCAGAAATGCTACATCTTGACTGATTGTCATCAACACATTCCAGTTTCTTATTTCTTTATTGCCCACAAGGGGACAAACAAGGACAGACAATGGGATTATATCGATTACATTGACCCCAGTGCGTAACTGGTATTTAATTTATTGACTTAAGTGCTTGAGTTGGATCATTCAACGAAAAATTCTTGAAGGCAGTGCCCCAGCATGGCCAGTCTAATGACTGAAACGAGTAAAAGATAAAAAGTGTGTGTGTGTGTGTATATATATATATGTCTATCTAGGCGCAGGCATGGCTGTGTGGTAAGAAGCTTGCTTTTCGACTGAATGGCTCTGGGTTCAGTCCCAGTGTGTGGCACCTTGGGGAAATAACTTCTTCAATAGCCCTGGACCAACCAAAGCCTTGTGAGTGGATTCGGTAGGCAGAAACTGAAAGAAACCCATTGTGCGTATGTATATATATATATATATATATATATATATATATACATATACATATATATATATATATATACATTTATGTGTGTGCTTGACAACCGATGTCTGTGTGTTTACATTCCCATAACTTAGTGGCGCAGCAAAAAGAGACCAATAGTACAAGTACCAGGGTTAACAAGAAAATAAGTAGTGGGGTCGGTTCATTCGACTTAGAAGCTTTCAAGGTGGTGCCCCAGCATGGCCATAGTCTAATGACTGAAACAAGTAAAAGACAAAATGTGTGTGTGTATATATATATATACATATATATATATATATATATATATATATATATATATAGCTGAAATAACACATGTTTATTTCAATGGAAATCTGATAAGAAAAGACTAAATACATTTCCAGTTTCTTTTCCATATTGTAGCTCAGGTCCTTCGACAATCTTTAGAAGGGGCTCTGCACTCAGACCACTTATCAGTCAAGGAATGCTTTCAAATCTGATTTTAGCACACACGTCACAGGATCTGACAAATTCTTCAGTATCTCTACTAAGATTAGGCCACCAAACACAAACCCTTCCATTCTTCGGTGTTTGTTGTACAGCCATGTGCGAGTATTATGAATTGTAGGAAAAAAAAAAGAAGAAACCTTTGATACGATAAGGTTCAGGAATGAACAGCCTGTTTTTATTAAAGATAACATCATTATCTCCAGTCAATCCGGATGATGGATGCTTGGCAAATTGCCATTCGAAAAGATCTAGTTTCGAACAGTCTTTTCCAGGAATGTAATTCCTTAACCCCTTAGCATTTAAACCAGCCGTATCCAGCCTGAATATCCTACCTGTTTTATGTCCAAACTGGCCAGATTTGGCCTCTCGCATCTACCCGACAAGGTCATTATGAAAATAAACAACCACACCATCAAACACTCAAAGCTGTGAGAGAATGCAAAATTAATGACTTGTAGGTTCACAGTATTTTGTTATGCGACCGTATTATACTACGAGATAGATTAAATGTTTTTATAAGTCAATACTGTGTCCTACTGTGTTAGCAGTGCACTTAAATCATGTGCTAAGGTCATCTCTGCAGATTTTATACAGAAATTAAAACCAGAACTGGTTTTGTTATGATGTTTCGTATCTGAGACGTCAGATATAAAGAAACATAGAAGATGGGAAAATGGGTTTTTTTCATCTTTAATCTCGTTTGTTTACATCTGGTGTCTCAGATATGAAACGTTGTAACAAAATTAGTACTGGCAAGAATTTGTAGAGATGAACTTAAATGAAAGCATGATTAATTCAAAACAATGTAAGTAACTAAGCTTTACCTGTTTTATGGCCAAACTGGCCAAATCAGGCCTCTCCCACCTACCCTACAATGCTGTTATCAAAATAAACAACCACAGCATCAAACTCCCAATGTGAATAGATGTCAGCGTTATAACTGACAGAGTAATCTGAATGATAAGGGTTAGGTGAGCAAAAAAAAAAAATATACGTTTTAAAATGATTTTTGAGGTGTTCAATAGTCTGGACATCAGTAAAAAGT
>NC_043022.1:1671847-1684347 GCF_006345805.1 Octopus sinensis
AAAATTATTTATATGTGTGTGTTTGTGTCTGTCTCCCACCACCACTTGATAACTGGTGTTGGTGTGTTTATGGCCCCATAACTTAGCAGTTCCATAAAAGAAACTTGTAAGTACCAAGTTTAAAAATACAAATAAAGTACTGGGAGCAATTCATTTGACTAAAGATTCAAGGTGGTGCCCCAGCATGGCCACAGTCTAATGACTGAAACACATAAAAGGTAATTATTATTTTTTGCTTTGGAAAAGAAGCCCAGCCTTGAATGAACTGTAAAGAATTTTAACAAGTCTAAAAGGCACCAAGCCTCATCCATATCTGCTTGTGCCATATACTGAAGAAAACTCAGGATGTGCCCTGAAATATTATGCTTAAAGTAAGATTACCAAGATTACGCAGGCTTTTAAAATTCAGATCTGTAACACAAGATAAGTCCGAGTGTCGTGATGAAAGGCAGATTTTTACGATTATTTGAGCAGAATGCAACACTGAGGGAAAGAAGTTTTTTAAAAACTATAAACAACCCAAAAATTCCATTTGACTTTTTTTTTATTATTTATACCTTTAGAAGAAAGACTGCCTGGCATGTCAGCACTCACCTCTTCTCATCTTATTATCTTAATTAACAGATTTTATTAACTGCTTTTACTTTATTATTATTATTATTATTATTATTTTGGTGATCTAGATCATAACTGCTTATCTTGGTCCCTAATTACATATGTTTTTATAAAACTGTTTGATTACCATACAGGCGTATTTACAATTAATCTTTCTCAGATATCACTCTTCTGGGTTCCGCCCATGCTGGAGCATTGATTTAACCCTTTCGTTACCAACCCGGCTGAAACCGGCTCTGGCTCTGGCTCTTTAGTACAAATGTCTTGTTTTCATAAATTCTCAATTAAAATCTTCCACCAAACCTGAGTCACAATTTATGCTCCAAACACTTGCTTAATGGTAACTAAGTTATTTTACTAAATTCTTTGTTATATTTAAAGTAATTGAAAGAAATACAGAGCATCTCAAAATAAATGCAGTAACGAAAGGGTTAAGAGACTTTTAGGGGATTCTATCAACTCCAGTATTTTGGCAGCTGGTTATTTCAACTTATTTTTATAGAATGGCCAAATCATTCTCTGATGTAAAGGGACATAATGCATGTGGAATAGCATTGCAACATACTTTTTGTTTGATGCACCGATTGCCAGCAATCTTGACTATCTTTCTCATATATATATATATATATATATACATACATATATATATATATATATATATTAGTTCAAATTTACAGAAAGCAAAAGATGAAGACAGATGAGGTAACAACAAGCAAGTGTATTAGTTTGATACTTAGGAAGAATGGAAAGGTCTTTGATGTTTCGGGCCTATGCTCTTCGATAGAAAGGATTGAGAGAAGAAATTAACAGTTTAACATGACAAAATGGCCAGAAGAGAGAGACTGAAAGGGAGATAATAACAGTGACCCAGACAAACTAAGGTGTGCAAGAGCATGGGTATATGTGAGAATGGGGGCAAGTGTGTATCTGTGTGGGCAAGCTTAAAATTATATGGGCCTCTGTGTGTGTGTGTAATATATATATATATACACACATATGAATGTATGTACGTATATTCTTTTCTATTCTAGGCACAAGGCCCGAAATTTTGGAGGAGGGAGTCAGTCGATTAGATCGACCCCAGTACACAACTGGGACTTAATTTATCGACCTTGAAAGGATGAAAGGCAAAGTCGACCTTGGCAGAATTTGAACTCAGATCGTAAAGACAGATGAAATACCACTAAGCATTTTGCTCGGCATGCTAACGTTTCTGCCAGTTCACAGTCTTGAATGTATGTCTGTACGCATGCATATTGCGGACACACTGTAGCTGAATGGTTAATAAGTCCTATTTGCAACTACCAGGTCTCAGGTTCAATCCTACTGTGTGGCACTAAGAGTGGAGGTAATTTTCAGTAACTTTGGATCACCTCATTCCTCATAAATGAAACTGAATAGATGGAAACTATACAGAAGCTTGCTGAATGGATTATCCCTGTAATCCCAAAGGGTACGGCCTTGTCTGTCATACACACCGCATCATACGGAATCTGCTTGAGATTAAGGTTAAGAATACACATCATCATCCATCATTTTGAATCCAGCTTTTGTCCCCATTAACGGGGTTGACCGGGATCTACCTCAATGCCAGAGCAACTGCCCCCACACCATCTCGCCCAGTTTTGGGCATCCACCCTTCTCAAACCAACCCTCCCAATCTCCTCCTCCACATTTTTCTCGGTCTACCTTGCTTTTGCTGTCCATTCACCTCAAACTCTAGCATCCTCTTCAGAACAGGTTCCTCATCCTTCCTCAGCACATACCCATACCACCTCACTCCATTTGCCCTTGCCAGCCATTCCACCAATTCCTCCAACCCCAGCATCCCCATCAAGTCCTCAGTCCTCCTCTTATCAAACAGCTTCACTCCACACATCTCTCTCAGTCCTTCTCAAAATTACTCTCTCTCTCTCCCTCCCTCAAACACCATGTCTCACTCCCATACAGCATTGCAGCTCTCACACAATTCCTACAGACCTTTCCTTTTGTCTTCAATGGCAAATGTCCTTGGCTGAATGTCTTCTACTATGACACACGGCTGTGGAATACTCACTCACACTCAAGTACACTCACTCTCCCACTCGCACTTATCCACTCACACAGACCTTCAAGCAGTGAGGAATTTTAATTTAAAAAAAAAATTTTTCATAGAAGACAGACGACAGGCTTGGCTGTGTAGTAAGATTAGGTACGGGTGTGGCAAGAAGCTTGCTTCCTAACCGCATGGTTCTGGGTTCAGTCCCACTGCATGGTACCTTGGCCAAATGTCTTCTACTATGGCCCTGGGCCGACCAAAGCCTTGTGAGTGGATTTGGTAGAAGGAAACTGAAAGAAGCCCATTGTGTATATAAATGTGTGTGTGAGTCTCTCCCAACATCACCACTTGACAACCAGTGTTGGTATGTTTATGGCCCTGTAACTTAAGGGTTTGGCAAAAGAGACCGATATAAGTGCTAGGCTTAAAAGAAATAAGTCCTGGGGTCGATTTGTTTGACTAAAACCTTTCAAGGTGGTGCTCCAGCATGGCTGCAGTCAATTGACGGAAATGAGTAAACAAAAAAAAAAAACAAGAAAGTTTAGAGAAAATGAAGAAAAATCTTACCAGAGGCAGATGGAATGTGTCTCTCGGGGTAAAGGTCAGCCAGAAATAAACTGTTAACCAGAGTAGATTTTCCTAAGCCAGACTCCCCTGTTTAACGAAATAAAAATATATAAATACAGAATTATAATTAAAACAAAAAACAAATATGTTAATAAAACAAACACATTAGGGTGGATTAGTCATTGCACGGTAGCCGTGGAAACGAGTAAAATTTGAAAATGAAGCCAAATTAAGAAATGCTGTTAATGTTAAAATAGAGATTGATTTATCTGTATTTTGGGGTGTTTAAGAAGAGTGCAAACAGGATGCGAGAAGAAATCTGGACAAAAATCCCTCCGTAAACAAACACTGACTCTGCAAAGCTTTTTAAAGATTAGGCAAAATATTCAGACATTTGGTAGCTTGGCCGTTGCCAGATCTCTTACTGTTTATTTATCTATCCTTTAACGTCCGTTTTCCATGCTGGTATGGGTTAGAGGGGTTAGACAAGAGCTGGTACATTAAAAAACTCTGTTAAGCTCTACTACCCGGCACATAAGACATAGACATGCAACTTTTGTAATAATTAGAAATATTAAATTTCTAAATATCTCAGAGAGATATGTACGGTGGTGGAGTGAAAGAGTGGTTGTATACTGTCAACTTAACGTGACAGTCCCGTAAAGGGAATTACACCACCACTATTTAGCCCTAGGAAGCATCAACGCTTCCTGTCGGCTTTGACACATTTCCTGTGTCCTTATATATTTACGAAGGGGAGACAAGCACCCCCAACAGTTAGGCTCGCATCTAGAGACATGCATGCGACAGGAAGCATTGATGCTTCCTAGGCCTAAATAGCAGTGGCTTATTCCCTTTACGGGACTGTCACGTTAAGTTGACAGTATACAACTGCTTTATGTAATAATGTATTGCAGAATATCATTGGCAGTTGCTTCTTCCAAACCAATTAAACACATTTATAGAATGTTAACCCTTTCGTTACTAACCCGGCCAAAACCACCTCTGGCTCTGTAGTACAAATGTCTTGTTTTCATAAGTTTTGAATAAAAATCTTCCACCAAACCATAGTCACAATTTATATTCCTAACACTAGCTTAATGGTAACTAAGTTATTTTATTAAATTCTTTGTTATATTTACAATTAATTGAAAGAAACACAGAACATCTCAACAGAAATATGGTAACAAAAGGGTTAAACATGCTCTCTGTTTTTTTTTTTCACATTTTTTCTGTTTTTTTTTTCATTCTCTATCCATTTTTTTTTTTTTGCTCCCATCCCTTTCTGTCGAAGGTCAATGACATCCATTCTTCTAGCGTGTTTAATACATCTGCTTATTGTTATCGTCTGACATGGACAATTCTATCAATCTGCCGCCTTGGGCCGAAAACTTCATTGGGCCCTGAAAGAACGAAAGACAAAGTAAGCCTTGGCAGGACTTGAACTCCGAGTACAGAGAATCGGAAAGAAGAATCACCAAGAGAATTGGACTGATACTTTCTTTTGATGACCCTGAGAGAATGACAAGCAAAGAAGGCATTGGTGGGATTTGAACTATGAGTGTAGTTAACTGGAATAAACACCACATTTTGTCCTATGATCTAGTCACATGATCAGCCAAACTATTGGATGTTGTTATACATTGCTGGTCACAATGCGCTTCACATCATTGTAGCATTTGAATGATGCCACACCCTGCAGGGTAGGTGAGCTGGTGAACATTGCCCCTGATTGGAAGGCTATTCTGTCAGAGGGTTAACCATTTACAGCTGAGTGGACTGGAGCAACGTGATATGAAGTGGTTTTGCAAGAACACAAAGCACTGCTCGGTACAGGAATTGAGATCACGACCTGGTGATTGCGAGTGCAACACCCTCGCCACCAGGCCATGCGCTTAATAATCCAGCCAACATGGTCCCTGGTGAGGGCTAAATGTTTTGACCAACACAAATAATGCTGTATAACTTTATGTACATTATTTACATTTGACAGATATTTGTCCTCATCTTGTTTCTTAACACAACGTTTCGGCTGATATACCCTCCAGCCCTTCATCAGGTGTCTTGGGGAAATTTCGAACCTGGGTTCCCATTCCTAAGGTATTTTTCGATATTATTATTATTATTATTATTCAGGTCACTGCCTGGAATCGAACTTGGAATCTTGGGGTTTGTTCTTAAATATAGAACTGCTGTATAACTTTGTATGTCCAGTACTATATCTGATTCTTCTCTCTTTTTCACAACTTTTAACTTTATATATATGCATACAGAGAGAAAGAGAGAGAATGTTCTGCAACAATGGCTATAAGTAGCTGTGATTCTCTGCAAGGTTCCTCATTCCATTTGGACATCCAAGACATGACCCCCTTCTATTGTCATTACTCCTCGTTCTGATGGTATTCAGAGCCACAGAAACTGTAGGAAACTAAAGTTTATAGATGATGATGATGATGATGATGATGTGGCACAAATAAAAGGGAGCGATGAACTACAAGTTGGAAAACTATTGAGCAGCGCCTGTTCTTACACAGAAGTTTTAAGAATTCAGCTCCGCTCCATTCCAACCGATCCATCAAAATCTTGTATTTCTTGAATTCTTGTATTCTTATTGAATAAACAACACAGTCCCTTTACAACAACCCAACCTCCCCCACTCTCCCACTCTCTCATGATTGATGACTGAGCAAGAGTATGCTGGTTTATGAATAAACCAGAACACCACCACCATCTTATTTCATAACCCTGCTCACAGCACCCTGATATGCAGCTTCCACATCTCCCATAGACCCAACCCACCCTATCCTCAAACTTTCAAAGAATCTGTCAGATTACAGAGGTGGGAGTGGAGGGCCCTGTCAAAGGTTCCCCCCCCACACACCTCCACCAGGTTGATAAATGTAAAGAAACTCAAAAACCTCTCGTGTAGTTTACCTGACCCCGAAATGCAGCTCCTGGTACAAACTGAAACCTGTCTCTTACCCAATCCTAACCACATTTTCAACTAAGTTCATTATGACTCAGGCCATCAATTTATGGACTTCTACCATGAATACCCTCCCCCCAGTGCATCTCCTCCTATGATGATGATGATGATGATGATGATGATGTGCTAGTGAGAGGACAGGGGAACATAACTCCTGTCTTACCACACTGACTAAACAACCAGCTAATAAAGTTTTGTCCACAGGAGTGGCTGTGGGGTAAGTAGCTTGCTTACCAACCACATGGGTTCAGGTTCAGTCCCACTTTGTGGGCAAGTGTCTTCTACTATAGCATTGTGCCGACCAAAGCCTTGTGAGTGGATTTGATAGGCGGAAACTGAAAGAAGCCCATCCTATACATATGTGTGTGTGTGTGTGTGTGTGTGTATGTTTGTGTGTCTGTGTTTGTCTCCCCAACATCACTTGACAACTGATGCTGGTGTGTTTACGTCCCCGTAACTTAGCAGTTCGGCAAAAGAGACCGATAGAATAAGTACTAGGCTCACAAAGAATAAGTCCTAGGGTCAATTTGCTCGACTAAAGGCGGTGCTCCAGCATGGTCACAGTCAAATGACTGAAACAAATAAAAGAGTAACCTTCCACTGCTTTGTCTTGGTATCTTAGGAAAGAGAGAGAGAGAGAGAGAGAGAGAGAGGCTGGTCAAGAAGGTCCTGAAAGGGCCTTGAACACTGCCCCCTCTCTTCTACCTAAGCCACAAAAATAATCAAGGCATTTATATATCAGTGGTTCTGAATTGGGTTCCATAGAATATTTTGTTAAAATTCATCTGCCATAAATTGCTTCTACAATACATAAAACATCTCCTTTAGCATTCAGGTTACTCTTTCAAATGTAATCCTTATTCATTCATGTTGTTTTGAATTGATCCCGGATCATCTCATAGCTTTGAGATTTCAATGACATAATTGTTTGTTTTTAGAATGACATTGTTAAGTTATAACTGCGAGAAGTCAGATCTGGACAGTCTGGACATAAAACAGGTAGAAATGTCTTGGGCTGGCCATGGCTGCTTTAATGCCAAAAGATTAAGCATTTTTTTATAAAGAATTCCTAATAATATATGGTTCCGGGTTCAGTCCCATTGCGTGGCACCTCGGGTAAATGTCTTCTACTGTAGCCTCGGGCCGACCAAAGCCTTGTGAATGGATTTGGTGGACAGAAACTGAAAGAAGCCCATTGTATATATGCATGCACACACAGAGGGTGGGCCAAAAGTCACACACCCCAAGACATTTAATATACAATTCCAGAGTGTATTGAACTTAGTG
Source organism: Octopus sinensis (assembly GCF_006345805.1). Lineage (NCBI taxonomy): Eukaryota > Metazoa > Mollusca > Cephalopoda > Octopoda > Octopodidae > Octopus > Octopus sinensis. The sequence goes on from NC_043022.1 coordinate 1,679,341, forward strand.
TGTGACTTCTGGCCCACCCTGAGTATATATACATATGTGTGTGTGTCCTCAATCACTGCTTGGCAACCTGTGTTGGTACGTTTCCATCCCTGTAACTTAGTGGTTCGGCAGAAGAGACCAGGCTTTAACAAAAAAAAAAAAAAAAAAAAAAAAAAAATTCTGGGGTTGATCCATTCAGCTAAATATTCTTCAGGATGGTGCCCCAGCATGGCCAAAGTCATGGAAAAAGACTGAATCAAGTAAAAGATAAAAGATGTGCGTAAATTGCTCTGAACATGTTTAACAAACGAAACATTAAACCAACAGATGTAAATTGTTTTAACATGACTAATGAAGCCTCAAGCTAACAGGCCTTGCATAAATTACTGTTAATTAACAATTAATAAATGGAATGTTAAAAAACCAGCAAAAACGAATATATAAAAAAGAGATAAATAGATTGTTTAATCAATAATAATCATGGTTTTCAATTTTCCAATAAGCTCAGGAAACAATTTCAGAAGTGGTTTAGCATCATCATCATCATCATAGTGGAGGCACATGGCCTAGTGGTTAGAGCAGCAGACTCACAGTCGAGGGATTGCGGGTTTGAATCTCAGACCGGGCGATGTGTGTGTTTATGAGCAAAACATCTAAGCTCCACACGGCTCCGGCAGAAGGTAATGGCGAACTTCTGCTGACTCTTTCGCCACAACTGTCTCTCATTCTTTCCTCCTGCATCTTGCAGCTCACCTGCGATGGACTGGCGTCCTGTCCAGGTGGGGAACCTATACGCCAAGGAGACCAGCCCTTATGAGCCAGGCATGGCTCAAGAAGGAACAACAACAACATCATCATCATCATCATCATTGTTGTTTAATGTCTGTTTTCCATGCTGGCATGTGTTGAATGCTTTGAGTGAAAACTGGTAAGCTGCACCAGGTTCCAATCTGATCTGGCAAGGTTTCTATGGCTGGATGCCCTTCCTAATACCAACCACTCTGAGAATGGGTGCCAGTTATACAATACCGGCATCAGCCACAACTACAATCTCACTTGGCTTGACAGGTCTTCGCAAGCATGGTGTACCCATTTCTACTCTAGGCACAAGGCCTGAAATGTTTTGGGAGGGGGCCAGTCAATTAGATCAACCCCAGTACACAACCAGTACTTAATTTATCGACCCTGAAAGGATGAAAGGCAAAGTTGACCTGGGTGGAATCTGAACTCGGAACGTAAAGACATGAAATACTGCAAAGCATTTCGCCCGGCATGCTAACGTTTCTGCCAGCACAGTATATCGCCAAAGATCTCGGTCACTTGTCACTGCCTCTGTGAGGCCCAACGTTTGAACGGTGCTTTTGACGTGCCACCAGTCTTACCAATTGTCTTTTTTACACCAACTATTTCAGATCTTTTACTAATTCAGTGATTGATATTTTCTATCCTGCTGTGTTTACCCTGCTTCATGAGGTGGGGGTGGTGGTGGCTCTACATTGCTCTGGGTGACAATGGAGGCATGGCAATGTTAGCTGGGTGTCACAATACCCCACTCTCCCATCGACCTTTTGCCACAAAGGAGGTCAGCAATGATGGGTATATTTCAAGCTCAGACTGGAGCTGCAGGGAGCTGGAAAAAATAAACACAAGGCACCTTGCTTGATGCTTCAGTAATTCCAACATACCACCCTGGGCCAGCATTTTAACCAAAATGTACAAAAATAGGGTGGGGTGACCTCAGCTGGATTTGAACTCTGAACACAAGGAGCTGGAACAAATACTACAATGTAGTGGTTCTCAACTGGGGTCCACATAAGATTTTGCTGTTAAAATTTATCTGCAATAATTTGGTTATTCTTCTACAACACACAAAACATTTTTAACCATTCTTCATACGATTCCTAATAATCCTCATCATTGTTTAACATCCGCCTTCCATGCTGGCATGGGTTGGATGGGTTGACAAAAGCCAGCCAGGTAGAAGACAACACCAGGCTACTGTGTCTCTTTTGGCATGGTTTTTAAGGCTGGATGCCCTTCCTAACACCAACCACCTCGCAAAGAGGTCCATAAAAAGAAAATGGCTGAGAACCGCCGCTCTGACACTTGTGCCAATTCACAGCCTGCTTATTTGGATAGGCTGGTCTTCTCAAAGTGTGTATGCATGTGGCCAAGGGCCACATGTGAATATGTATTTCCATTGAAACTCTGAACATCACCGAATGATGACTACAGCATGTGCACTGTCTGCCACGCCTCCATTCCGAGTGAGGCACACAGCCTTGACTATGACTGACTGACTGTTGGCTGTGGTCAACATTCATGGGGGACATGGGGATCTTGTTGCTTCAAGCTGTACTCAACCTACCCTGGGGGAATGCTATTGCACATACGAGTACATGAGGATTCTCTCTCTCTCACACACACACGACAGACTTTCTGCCCACCAAATCCACTCACAAGGCTTTGGTGGTAGAAGATCTGAGGTTGTGATAGAACACATGTCCAAGTTGTTGTGCAGTGGGGGTAAAGACCTCCTTCAGTCACGAATGACCAAGGGATTGCACCAAGAAAGTTCCCCTCTGAGGCACAAGTCAGGACAAGGTTGTTTATAGAAGACCAGCAGTTGCCCATACATACCAGCCACCCTTCCTCTCCACGCCACTGATGTTATCCAAGGGAAAGCAAAGGGGCCGATACAGCTTGGCACCAGTGATGTCGCTACTCATTTCAACAGCTGAGTGAACTGGAACAATGTGAAATAAAGTGTCTTGCTCAAGAACACAACACACAGCCTGGTCTGGGAATCGAACTTACAACCTCATGATTGTGAGCCCAATGCTCTAGCCACTGAGCCACGCGCCAAAACCACATGGCTGTTTCAACAGGTTTTGATTATGTCACCTAAAATCTTTGAAGGTGGTGCCCCAGCAAAACTGCACAGTCTGCTGAATAACAACCAATAATATCATTAAAAGACTCCAAGAATAGATGCAATGCATTACTTACCAACCACAAGTAGAGTAAACTCAAAACCCTTCTTCACAGATTTCCTGTGAACCTGGTTGGGAAGATTGGCAAATCCTACATAACCAATCTGCTCGGGGTTAACAAACTGAAATTAGAGAGAAGAAAAAAAAGGAAGATATAAAAAATATTGCAACATGAATATTTAAATATCTATTTATGTAATTACAAGGTTAACGAACTGAAAAACAACAACATACGAAACAAATATTGGTTTCTAATTTTGGCACAAGGCCAGCAATTTCGGGGGTGAGGGCCCAGTTGATTAGATTGACCCCAATGCTCAACTGAAAGTTGAACTTGACCTTGGTGGAATTGTAAAGACATAAAATGCTGCTGTTTTGTCCAGTGTGCCAATGATTCTGCCATCTCACTGCCTTGATAATAATAATAATAGTAGTAGTAGTAACAGTAGTAAAAGTTGTCTGGAAGCAATGGATTTTTGAATACTTGCCAAATAAAATAAATAAAAAAAAAACAGAAAAAAGGAAAAGAAAACCCCTTGCTTAAAAAAAAACAGTTAAGGGTCATAAGAGAAAGGAAGGAAGTGCCTGCATTGGTGTAGTACAATGGCCCAATAATATATTCATCAAACCCATGCTACCATGGGAAAATGTATGTAAAGCAAATGAATCACACACACACACACACACAATGGACTATCATCATCATCATCGTTTAATGTCTGCTTTCCATGCTGGCATGGGTTGGAGAGTTTGACTGAAGATTGACAAGCCAGGTGGCTGCACCTGGCTCCAATCTGATCTGGCAAGGTTTCTACAGCTGGATGCCCTTCCTAATGCCAACCACTCCAAGAGTGTACTGGGTGTTTTTTACATGCCACCAGCACAGGGGCCAGTAAGGTGGTATTGGCATCAACCATGCTTGAATGGTGCTTTTTATGTGCCTCCAAATTCCCCACTGATAAAGAGATGGAAAATACTTATTTGCAGTGAGATTGAACCCAGAGTCAGGTGGCTGTGAAATGAACTTTATACTTAATTTGTACAGTAATTACTCCATCCATGGAAATTTCCACAAGGATTAGTTAATTAACTAAACCAGGATTCTGTTGTTCTTAATTACACCCCCACCCTACCCCACTCCAATGCCATTCTCAAACTAATTAGTAAACAGGCCTTCATAACATGAGAAAAAAAAACCAAAACAGGCGCAGGAGTGGCTGTGTGGTAAGTAGCTTGCTTACCAACCACATGGTTCTGGGTTCAGTCCCACTGCATGGCACCTTGGGTAAGTGTCTTCTACTATAGCCTCGAGCCGACCAAAGCCTTGTGAGTGGATTTGGTAGACGGAAACTGAAAGAAGCCCGTTGTATGTATGTATATATATATATATATATATATATATATATATGTGTGTTGTGTGTTGTGTGTCTGTGTTTGTCCCCCTAGCATTGCTTGACAACTGATGCTGTGTGTTTACATCGCCGTCACTTAGCGGTTCGGCAAAAGAGACCGACAGAACAAGTACTGGGCGTACAAAGAATAAGTCTTGGGGTCGATTTGCTTGACTAAAGGCGGTGCTCCAGCATGGCCGCAGTCAAAATGACTGAAACAGGTAAAAAAGAGTAAAGAGTATTGAAATTGATGATGATGATGATAATTAGGAAGGCGAGGGGCAACAAATGATAATAACGAAGACAATCAGTTGTTTTTTCTGTCTCCCTTGAAGTAGATAATTTTATATTTCATTCTGCCAGAGAACCTCACCCCACCAAAAAAAAAAACCCAAAAAAAACTATTGTTTTAAATATTGAACAAATTAAATTTAAAAAAAAATAATAAAAAAAAAGTTACACAGAAAAAAACAAAAACAAAGGAGAAGGATGTGGGTTGAACCACCAAGGAAATGGGTATTTAAGGTTTCATTTCCTCTTTTTCATCACCCACCACCACCTCTTTGGCTTACTTACAATCTATCTGGCTCACACACACATTCATACTCTTTCTCTCTCTAGTTTACACACACACACACACATAC
>NC_043022.1:1689347-1714347 GCF_006345805.1 Octopus sinensis
TCACAACAAAACAGTATACAGATCAATTATTTTAGTTATACTCTTTTACTTGTTTCAGTCATGCTGGAGCACCGCCTTTAGTCGAGTAAATCGACCCCAGGACTTATTCTTTGTGAGCCTAAGTACTTATTCTATCGGTATCTTTTTGCCAAACTGCTAAGTTACGGGGGACGTAAACACACCAGCATCGGTTGTCAAGCGATGTTGGAGGGGACAAACACAAACACATACATATATATATATATATATATATATGACGGGCTTCTTTCAGTTTCCATCTACCAAATCCACTCACAAGGCTTTGGTCGGTCCGAGGCTATAGTAGAAGACATTTTCCCAAGGTGCCACAAAGTGGGAATGAACCCTGAACCATGTGGTTGGTAAGCAAGCTACTTACCACAGCCACTCCTGCGCCTTATAGTACAGACTATATATATAAATAAATATAGTAAGAGGAGGGATATAATATCCAGGTAGATACCGAATTTCTCTGAGTAAAAAACCAAGGCTGGTCCCTTCAGATGGTGCATTTTCCGTTAATCTTCCTTTAGCTCCCATCTGATGATCCAGTTTATTTCTTGGCTACTTAGAGTGTAAAGGACAATATTGATAATAAGGAGAATGAAGAATTTGAACACCCAAACATTACGTTTATTTCCACTTAGTTTATTCATAATAATTGACCGACAATAACTGTTGGACAATTATTATAGGCTAACTGGAAATAAAGATTGAAGGTTTAAATTCTTCATTCTCCTTATCAATACACACATGTATACATACATACACACACACACATAAATATATATATTTATTTGGCTAATGAGAGTGATGGAAGATACAGGAATTTTTATTCATCACTACAACTGTTTTGGCCCCTCACAGGTGGGATACTTAACAACTGGTCCAGGAGCAATCACCAGTTAAGTATCTTCCATCTCCATTAACCAAATGCATAAACACTGAACATGAACATGCTTCCACTACCAGATGTAAACCATAAGGCGGCAAGGAGCTGGCAGCATGGTTAGCACGCCGGGTGAAATGCGTAACCATATTTCGTCTGCCGCTACGTTCTGAGTTCAAATTCCGCTGAGGTCGACTTTGCCTTTTATCCTTTCGGGGTCGATTAAATAAGTACCAGTAACGCACTGGGGTCGATATAATCGACTTAATCCGTTTGTCTGTCCTTGTTTGTCCCCTCAGTGTTTAGCCCCTTGTGGGTAGTAAAGAAATAGATATAAACCATACAAAGTACCAATTTTTGTTCTAAATAGCAGTTGATAACTGAATGATCAACCTTGTTTGTGATTTTAAAAAACCCCAAAAAACTTCTTTCCTTAACAAGATCTAAATTAAAACCTTCCATGAAAATTTTTGTGAAAATTCGTTTCAAACACCAGCGACAATAATGAACAAAGTTATTTTACTAAATTATTCTTTATTTTCAAAATCAATTCAAACAAAAGCAGGGTCAGGAAAGGGTCAAGGCAGTCTGGACAGCAAATAGAGTAGCAAAGCGATAGTACCACCGTATGTAGGGAGAGTAGAACAATTTCGTAGTATAGGTAGGTAAAGTGTTGAATATAGCAGCATGAGAGTAATGAGACTGAACACAGGTAAGCTACTACAGTTCTCAGGTAGAAGGGTACCGCTTAGTAGCAAGGTAATGGAACTGTTGCAGGTAGGCAAAACGACTACAGCAATGGCAGAATGTGTCATGCTTGAGTAAGCAACATAAGAAGCAGCTGGAATGTTTTCTGTTTCATTCATCAGAGTTCTTCAATGGTGACATCACAGAGAGAGAGAGAGAGAGAGAGAGAGAGAGAGAGAGAGAGAGAGAGAGAGAGAGAGAGAGAGAGAGAGAGAGAGAGAGAGAGAGAGAGAGAGAGAGAGCTTGCTGCCATCTACGCAGCCACCACTACCATGTTTACTACTTGTTGCATCATAATAATGCAGATTTACAGTGGTCTCCACCACCACTACCATTAATATCTGAATGGCTGTCAGAACAGGAAGTCAGAACAGCAAACAGGAAGTACTTGGTTCAAGGGCCACCACCCACTCTCAATATGGGCTTCACACACACACACACACAGGTATATGTGTGTGTGTGTGTGCTGCCTTCATGCACACACACGTGTGTGTGTGACACAAGTGGACAGAATGAGACAGAGCTGTGAAGACCCGAGACAAGTGTTACAACCACAGTGTTTGCTTAGGTAACAAGTATCGTACCACAAGAAACCCCCAAAAAGCAGGGCCAATAGGGAGTTGGTCTACATTCGATAAATCAAAGGTTCAGGCCTTTATCACAGGTGAAGCACTGTGTCCTTGGACAAAATTCTCTACTCTCACTGGCTCACTTCTATTTAAACACCCTGTTCAAGTCCCTATGTTTTATCTTGTTTAACCCATGGTAGGTCTTCATTGAACAGATCTTTTGATTAACCCCTCAGCATTCACGTAATTCTGTCAAGTGCAATGTTTGTTATTTCACATCATTTTGAATTTATCACACATTATCTCATACCTTAGAGATTTTGATGATGTGATTGTTTATTTTTACAATGACATTGTAGGGTATGTGTGAAAGACCAGATCTGTGCTGTTTGAACATCAGTAGAATATTTTGGTTGGATATGACCAGTTTAAATGCTAAAAGGTTAAAAGCCTGTCCAGGCATGACCAGCCGTTCTTTTTTTTCAAGATATAGTGTACCATGACCTACATTACCCAATGTGTCTCCACTTTTTATTCTTTTATAATGGTAGAGAGTGTTTTGAGGAAGAGTTGGCTATTATTTCTAGCATATCAAGCAACAATGTAGAAGCTCTCAAAGTTGTGGGTAATGACAACTAATGATCGCTTCGTTAACTTTTGGCAACACTGAATTCAACCTGATGCAAAGAGGGAACCATATGAACCAACAACTCTGCCACCACATTAGGAAGTCGAAAGGATCACCAGGAGTTCAAATCTCACCACGGTATCTTCAATGGTATTACTGAGTTTTTTCGTTAAACAAAAACAACAAAAAAAAGAGTAAAAATGATAAGAAAAAAATTGAGGTGAGAGACAGTACAATCCTCTCCATTTAAATGTTTACCATTTTGGAGAGAAAAGCCCAAGCACTGTCTCCAAATCCAACATGTATAGGAAGCTAAAGCAGAAGAACAATGTGTCTCCCACATGGACCATTCTAAACCAGGAAATGCTTCTAGAATACTCAACAACTGACACAGCTTTCCAACAGGATCATGTGCTATTTCCAGCAGAAGTCTGGAACCCTCAAGACTAAAGAAAGCCATCAAGGGACCATGCATAGCTGCTGACCACAAGTGGAACCCGTCTGTAGGTGAAGACTTATTCAGTCCTTGCTGCCCTTCTCAGGTGAGACAAGTGGGACCCTTCTATAGGCAAAGACTTGTTCAGTCCTCACTGCCGTTCTCAGGTGAGACCACAAATGGAACCCTTCTGTAGGCAAAGACTTGTTCAGTCCTCGTTGACCCACTCAAGTGAGACCACAAGTGGAACCCTTCTAGAGACAAAGACTTGTTCAGTCCTCACTGCCCCACTCAGGTGAAGCATACAGGCTAAGGGGCAAAATGCTTGTGACCCTGAGATACCTGCTGATAATATGGAAGGGATTCTAGCATTGCAATGAATTTAGAAGAGCATGCAAAACCTCTGAATTGCTCCTGCAGCTTGTGTGTGGGGCAAAGCATCTCTGATTTTTATTTCACCTTGCATTAAACCATTTATAGAAATTAATACCATTTACTCTGTCCAAGCAACTCTTCTCACACAACTCGTTTGTCCTGTTTCCTTTCCAGAGACATCTCAACTCAATTGCTCCAGTTTCTGACCATTGATTGACCAACTGAGTTACAGCAATATATTCTTATAATCTGTGAGGTGGACAATTATATGGATTCTTTATCTGTTCTGTTTGTTTAACATGTCTATAACTGCTGTTCTATGGGAGGTGTATACGAGAACAAAAATATATCCAATTAGAAAAAAGTCAATTATACAAACACATATTTACAAATATTCTTTGGACAGTTTATTTACAGTGTGAAGTACTGTCATCAAGACCGATTATATATATGTATGTATATATATGAGAGTGAAAGAGAAATACACACATGCAAATAATGTTTGTGTATGGATATATCCATATATGCAAGGGTGTATACAGATATTTGCATATATTACACTGATGTGCAGATCTCGACCCTCATGTGGTGTCTTCAACATTAAAATACCTTGATTGAAACAAATCCTACAAATAATTATATATATATCTATATGTACATATATATATGTGTGTGTGTGTGTGTGTATGTATGTGTGTGTGCGTTTGTCCCCCCAACATCACTTGACAACTGATGCTAGTGTGTTTACGTCCCTGTAACTTAGCGGTTCGGCAAAAGAAACCGATAGAATAAGTACTAGGCTTACAAAGAATAAGTCCTGGGGTCGATTTGCTCGATTAAAGGCAGTGCTCCAGCATGGCCACAGTCAAATGACTGAAGCAAGTAAAAGAGTAAAAAAGATTCAAATTAAATTCCTTCCCTTTGCCTCCTGTCCTGTGTATCGCACGTGACACACAGGATATCTTTCCCTGGTAGTCATGCATTTATGTACGATACAGATTCCCTTCTTTTTTAACCACCAGGGTAACTTGGGACCAATGAAAGGAAAGATTTAACATTACTCAGAACATATGGAACTAAAAGTCTGAAAACGAGCAAGGACATTCAGGACAAGCTAAAAGAAATTCTTTGGACAAAGGATTAACCCTTTAGTGTTTAAACCGGCCATATCCGGCCAAAATATTCTACCTATTTTATGTTCAAACTAGTCAGATCTGGTCATTCATAGCTACCTTATTGTGTCATTTTAAAAATAAACAATCACATCATTGAAATCTCAAAGCCATGAAATGATGCAAGATTAATTTTACATGGTGTGAATACATAAGCTTTACATTTGACAGAATAATCTGAATGATAAAGGGTTAAAACATAGCATTTACTCTAAAATAATAGCGGTAGGTTGGAACCATCAGCAGGATTGGATTTATACATCTTGGTCAAAGAGTTGGAAGACAAACAGATGAAAGAACAAATCAACAACGTCTTACCCGAAGGACAGTTCTTGGTGGAGAAGAAACAAGAGAAGAGAAGGACGAGGAAATAGAACGGTTGACTTCAACCTCCAAACCAGCGTATATGTGGTTCATCTTGGTTTTTGTTGGTTTTGAAATCAGTTATTCCTAATCCTTTTTTGATTTTAAAAAAATCAAACTTAGTTGGCTTTATCATAAATTAGATTGTAAATATATAAATATGTATATATTAAATGTAATTGATTATGGTCGTTTTCGAGACCCCGGACCCAGTGTCGTAATCCTGGACAAAGACAGAGTTCTGTTTTGAAATTTGTAGAATAACACAATGTTTGTGTCTGCCTGGTATGAGTTCAGGTTCTGCTGCTGCTGCTGACAGAAGATTCTGACCAAAAATTAATGCCAAAGTACAATAAACAAGTACATAAATGGAAATGGTATCTATGACGACCTACTAAGAGAAAAATGTTTGTCTTTCCATCCTTATATTTATCGTAACACACACAAAATGCTAAATATTTAGCCCTTGGTCAACTAAAGCTTTGCGAATGGATTTGGTAGATGGAAACTGATAGAAGCCTGTTGCATGTGTGTGTGTGTGTGTGTGTATCTTCAGTTGCTTGTACAAAAGTATGACGAGTGGGGGGGTTTCCATTTTTCTCAGACAAGTTGTCCAGGCCTTTCATAGTTTCAACAATAAGTGATCCCTTACTTGCAAAAAGAGTTTAAGGGTTAGCATCAAGAAGGGCATCAAGCTGTGAAACAACGCCTGAAATGACATTCATCCAACCCATGCAAGCAAGGGGGGGGGGGAAGGAACAAACGGAAAAACCCAAACAAATGAAACTGGTTTCTTAATTAAAAGGCACAGGCATGGCTGGTTGGTAAGAAGCTTGTTTACCAACCACATGGTTCCGGGTTCAGTCCCACTGCATGGCACTTTGGGCAAGTGTCTTCTACTATAGCCTCAGGCCAACCAAAGCCTTGTGAGTGGATTTGGTAGACAGAAACTGAAATAAGCCCGTTGTATAGATGTATATATATATATATATATATATATATATATATGTGTGTGTGTGTGTGTGTGTGTGTGTGTGTGGTGTGTGTGTGTGTGTGTGTGTGTGTGCGTGCGTGCGTGTGTGCGTTCCCCCAACATTGCTTGACAACTGACGCTGGTATGTTTACGTACCAGTAACTTAGCGGTTCGGAAAAAAGAGACCGATAGAATAAGTACTAGGCTTACAAAGAATAAGTCCTGGGGTTGATCTGCTCGACTTAAAGGCTGTGCTCCAGCACGGCCACAGTCAAATGACTGAAACAAGTAAAAGAGTTATATGATGATGGAGTGTCAAGTAGGAAAAGAAATAAAATTAACAAATGGCTGACGGGGAAGATGTAAAAGGTGTGATCTAAGGAAGACTTGGTTACTATTTCTAGCAAGTCGAGCAGCCGTGATGAGGTGCTTTTTAGTAACGACAGTGTGTGTGTGCTGACATAGTTTTCTAGCTGGGGGGGGGGGCACAATACAGCTGAACCAGTGTCTTAATGGCCATCACCCTCTGGATTGTCACAGTCACATAGCTGAGAACAGAGTACTACAGTACACCAGGACACACACTAATTATGTTCACAGTTTGCTGGCAGAAACTTCCTAACGAGACTCAAAGAATCTAATTTCATTTTCTTAATTCCATTTGTTGTTAATTACTGACACTAGGTGGCGCAGCCAACGAAATGGTAAACGCACCACGATGAAATATTACAGAAGGGAAAAACGGAGTGGCTTATTAAAAACTAAACTGATAGTAGTAGTAGTAGTAGAGGTGGTGGTGGAAGTCATAGATGTTAGAAGTAGTAGTAGTGGTAGAGGTGGTGGTGGTAGTCATAGATGTTAGAAGTAGTAGTAGTAGTAGTAGTAGAGGTGGTGGTGGTAGTCATAGATGTTAGAAGTAGTAGTAGTAGTAGCAGTGGTAGAGGTGGTGGTGGTAGTCATAGATGTTAGTAGTAGTAGAGGTGGTGGTGGTAGTCATAGTTGTTATAAGTAGTAGTAGTAGTAGTAGAGGTGGTGGTAGTCATAGTTGTTAGAAGTAGTAATAGTAGTAGGTGTTGGTGGTGGTGGTAGTCATAGATGTTAGAAGTAGTAGTAGTAGTAGAGGTGGTGGTGGTGGTCATAGATGTTAGAAGTAGTAGTAGTAGAGGTGGTGGTGGTAGTCATAGATGTTAGAAGTAGTAGTAGCAGTGGTAGCAGCAGCAGCACTGACGGGAAGTAAATAGTTGAGTACTAATTCCAAGCTACACAAACATTTCGCAGACACACAGACACACACACACACAGATATAATTACATACTTAAATATATATATATATATATATATATACATACACATACACTGACATACATAAGAAATGGGATTTCCTTAGTGTCAAGAAGAGGAAAGAAAAAGTCAACAAAAAGACTCCCCCCTCCCCATAAAACCTTTCAGTGAATTGTCCAGAAAAAAACAAAGATGAGCTAAAAGTGTTTTCGATAAAGAAGTTTCTCCTTGTTATTCGGGATGGAGAGGGCAGGGATCTAATGGGGTCCACAGCAAATGTTCCACTCTGGTTGTATTTTGTAAGGATTTCTTTGCGTATTTAAAAGAGGCAGCAATCAGCTGTAAATGAGAACCTCTTGGCTAACGACGTGGAGGATGCTCTCACTAATTGTGTTTTAGGAGCCTGCATAGTTGCAAGGCGAGGTAGTTAGGAGCAGACAGACATTGTTAGGACTTTTCCACTCTTTGACCCAGTCACACATCCAGGACGTTGGGGAGAGGGAGAGAGAGAGAGAGAGAGCAAGAGGGGGAGAAAGAGAGAGAGAGAGAGCAAGAGGGGGAAAGAGAGAGAGAGAGAGCAAGAGGGGGAGAAGAGAGAGAGAGAGAGCAAGAGGGGGAGAGAGAAGAGAGAGAGCAAGAGGGGGAGAAAGAGAGAGAGAGAGAAAGTAAGAAAGAGAAAGAAAGTGAGAGGAAGAGAGAGTGAGAGAGCAAGAGCAAGAACGAGAGAGAGCAAAAGAGTGGAGGGAGAGAGAGCAAAAGAGTGGGAGGGAGAGAGAGCAAGAGGGGGGAGAAAGAGAGAGAGAGAGAGAGAAGAGAGCAAGAGGGGGAGAAAGAGAGAGAGAGAGAAGAGAGCAAGAGGGGGAGAAGAGAGAGAGAGAGAAAGTAAGAAAGAGAAAGAAAGTGAGAGGAAGAGAGAGTGAGAGAGCAAGAGCAAGAACGAGAGAGAGCAAAAGAGAGGGAGGAGAGAGAGAGAGCAAAAGAGAGGGAGGGAGAGAGAGCAAAAGAGTGGGAGGGAGAGAGAGCAAGAGGGGGAGAAAGAGAGAGAGAGAGAAGAGAGAGAGAGAGAAAGTAAGAGAAAGTGAGAGAACAAGAGCAAGAACGAGAGAGAGAGAGCGAGCAAGGGAAAGTACGAGAGAGAGGGAGAGAGGGCAAGAGAGAGCAAAAGGGAGGGAGAGAGAGCAAAAGAGAGGGAGAGAGAGAGAGCAAAGGAGAGAGTGAGAGCAAGAAAGAGGGATAGAGAGAGAGCGTGTGTATGTGTGTGTGTGTGCATGTGTGAGAAAGAGAAGTAGAAGTGGTAGTAGCGTGAGGGATAATTGTGGTGGCTCTCCTGCAGTGGTGCTGCTCTCAAGGCCATCTTGGCCGAGAAACAACAAGAGAAAGCATTTTGCAAAGTAAGCAGAGATTGTGTCTGGAAACAACCCAGAAGATCTGATCGGATGCTTTCACTAATTGGGTTTTAGGAGCCTGCACAGTTGCAGATCCAAGCAGTCATGAGCAGACGGACATTGTTTCAGCTTTCCCACTCTTATGACCTAGTCACACATCCAGGAATTTGGAGAGAGAGAGAGAGCAATGAAGCAATATACGAGGATGTATATATAGTTTTTGCTTCCTTGATGATAATCATGCGAGTCAAAACAAGTGGATAAAGGCCTCTGAAAGACACAAACGACTGAAAAGAGAAGATACTAAAGGCTACTTGCTCCACAGTTCCAAACAGATTGCAAATTAAATTTCTAGACTGGACACTTTGCTTATCTCACTGGTTAACAGAGACCATGCTATCAAATCACCAGGGCCTGGCTGCAAATGCAGAAGTTAGAGAAAGCCATACAATAAACAAGTCTCCGGACTGAACCCAGAACCATGTCAGACCCATGAAAGCATGGAAAAGTGGATGCGAAAATGAAGATGATGAGTTAGTAACAGTCTTCACAGAGCACAACTGTATCTCCTGGTCTCTGCTCTTAACACAACTCCTCTGTCCCTCATACGAGCAAACAGCTGAAGCTTTGTAGGAATCAAACATTTAAATTGACCCCTATTTTGCATATCTGCTACTTTATTGAGTCAACTCTGAAAGAATGAAAAGCAAATTTAGTTCCTGGGATATTTGGACACAGAACAGAGGGATGAAAGGGGAAAAAACCCCCAAACCCCTAAAAGGTTGTTGTCCTATTAGTTTCTACGGCTGGATGTCCTTCTGAACACCAACCACTCCAGTAGACCAAAACAGGAGTAAAAAGCGGCCCATGGGGGCAAAAGATGGTCGAGGACTGCTGAGTTAAAACATAAACTGAAGAAAGAGGCAGAAGAAAAAAAGGAAGGAAGAGAAGAGGAGAGAAGAAGTAGTAGAAGAAGAAAAAATTGAAAGAGGAGAAGATGACTTGAAACTTAAAACTAAGACAGTCTGCAGCAACAGCAACAACAACATAGAGCAACATGGAATCTTGTGGTGAGATTAAGCTGACATTCTTGCAGATGTTTTCTAATGAGAGCTTTTAGTGCTAATTGCCAGGAATTGCTTAATAAACATGATAATGACAAGAGTAGTTAATCTGGAACAGTGACTTAATGAATGAACTTTATTAATTACTTGCAGTGTTTAAAATTTAGTGGTAAACAGAAAGTGCCACAGAAGCTAAGAGAGGCAACAAATATTAAATATTAATTTTCACACACACACACACACACAGATAAGGTCAGTAGACTTTTTTCCTTGGAACTGTTTAGCCTTCGCAAAGGGCATCAAGCCAATTCTTGAAACTTAAGGATAGTTTAAAAAAAAAAAAAAAAAAAGGCTGTGTGGTAAGTAGCTTGCTAACCAACCACATGGTTCCGGGTTCAGTCCCACTGCGTGGCATCTTGGGCAAATGTCTTCTGCTATAGCCCCGGGCCGACCAATGCCTTGTGAGTAGATTTGGTAGACAGAAACTGAAAGAAGCCTGTCGTATATATGTATATGCGTGTCTGTGTTTGTCCCCCTAGCATTGCTTGACAACCGATGCTGGTGTGTTTACGTCCCTGTCACTTAGCGGTTCGGCAAAAAGAGACCGATAGAATAAGTACTGGGCTTACAAAGAATAAGTCCCGGGGTCGATTTGCTCGACTAAAGGTGGTGCTCCAGCATGGCCGCAGTCAAATGACTGAAACAAGTAAAAGAGTAAAGAGTAATAAGCCATTTAAGAACTGCTTGCAGGGGACGAGGTGGTTGCTAAACCAGCTTGAAATAGTAGGCTGAATCTCCCTCAAATTGCAACCTACAGTTTCAACAAACGATGGCCAATATCAGCTATTGTTGATCTAGATATGCTGTTTAACAGGCAATATGTATGAATGAATCCAGACGCACAGTCTTCAGCTATGTAACAGTGCTGACAATATATAGAAAGTCGGTTTGAATACGTAGAATCCATGCCAACAAGGAAAGATGATGATATGCATCACACACACACAGAGCAATGCTAGAGGAAACCAGTCTGTCAGATGGTGCTAAAATTGGAGAGTATGGGTGGGAGTAAGAGAGAGTAAGGTGGCGAGCTGGCAGAAACGTTAGCACGCCGGGTGAAATGCTTAGCAGTATTTCGTCTGTCGTTACGTTGTGAGTTCAAATTTCGCCGAGGTCGACTTTGCCTTTCATCCTTTCGGGGTCGATAAATTAAGTACCAGCTATGCACTGGGGTCGATGTAATCGACTTAATCCCTATGTCTGTCCTTGTTTGTCCCCTCCATGATTAGCCCCTTGTGGGCAATAAAGAAATAAGAGAGAGTGTATGTGTATATATATATATTTATGTGTGCAGGTGTGGCTGTGTGGTAAGAAGTTTGTTTCCCAACCATATGGTTCTAGGTTCAGTCCCACAGCCGGGCACCTTGGACAAGTGTTTTCTATTATAACACCAGGCTAAAAAAAAAAAAAAAAAAAAAAACGTTGTGTGTGTGTGTTTGTCCCCTACTGCTGCTTCACATTCGGTGTTGCTGTTTACATCCCTTTAAGTTAACAATTAGCAAATGGGGCCAACAAAATAAGTGCCAGGCTTAAAAAAAAACCCCCAAAAAACTGGGGTCAATTCATTTGACTACACTTCTTCAAAGCAGTGCCCCAGCATGGCCAGAGTCTGATGACTGAAACAAGCAAGAGGTAAAAGAAATATATATATGTATGTATGTCCCAGGCGAGCTGGCAGAAACATTAGCATGTCGGGCGAAATGCTTAGCGGTATTTCGTCTGCCGTAACATTCTGAGTTCAAATTCCGCCGAGGTCGACTTTGCCTTTCATCCTTTCGGGGTCGATAAATTAAGTACCAGTTGCGCACTGGGGTCGATGTAATCGACTTAATCTGTTTGTCTGTCCTTGTTTGTCCCCTCTGTGTTAAGCCCCTTGTGGGTAGTAAAGAAATATATATATGTATGTATATGTATGTATATATATTAGTGAGAGAGAGAGAGTGTGAATGAGAGAAAGAATGTCAAGTGTTGTAATAAATCTTTACATGAATTTGCTGTGAAGCATCCAATGGCTGCCATGTGTTGATATGGAGTGAAAGAACCGGAAAAGCAGCAGAACAGACACGACTCGTGAAATTCTAAGTATACTTGCACCAAGTAACTCCTTTGAAATCTCTCTCTCTCTCAGTCTGAAGAGCCAACCGTTTCCACAGAATAAGCCACCAAGGTATAAACAAATCGGCTGTTAAGTGTGGGTGCGATGTGAACATCATTACTCGTGCAAGGGTAGAAAGAGAGAAAAGAGAGGGGTGGGTGGGAATGGAATCAACAGCCACAAAATTGGCAAAATGCCCCATGATGGGGTGATTGGAACCGTAGGCATTCTTATCGTCTCCTTTTGGTAAATTAATTACACAGTTAAAGAATTTGGAGAATATGAGTGAGCGTCTGTATTGAAGAAAGGCTGTTACTGAGAGTAGAGATGATCTGCATTGTAGGGGCCACCACCATCACTGGATTGATATTTTATGGGTGAGAAACTAGTGAGGGAGCACTATGTGGTTGTCCAACCTTCCAGAAATACTACCCAAATTTCCCTTAATGCTTTAGCAATTAGACCAGCCATACCCAGCTAAAATATCCTACCTGTTTTATGTCTGAACTGGCCAGATCTGGTCTCTCACACCTAACCTACAATGTCATTGTAAAAATAAGCTATGATATCATCGACATCTCAAAGCTACAAAATAATGTAGGATTAATTTAAAACAATTTGAATTAAAAAAAACACATTACATTTGACAGAGTAATCAGAATGTTGAAGGATTAATGTTTATGATATATATATATACATCGGTAATATATACATCCATTAAATATTCCTCCTGTCTTATGTTTAACCCTAACCCTTGATCTGGTCTCTCAAACCAGAAGAAATAAGCATCACATTTGATAAGAGTACTCTGAATGTTAGAAGGGTTGGTGTTAGGAAGGGCATCCAGTCGTAAAATCCCTGCCAAAACAGACAGAGTAGCCTAGGGTAGTTTTTTTTACCTGGCTGGCTCCTGACAACCGTCCTACCCATCCATGCATGGAAGATGGATGTTAAACGATGATGATGATTTCTGTTGAAATACACAGCCTTTGTTTAAATTGATTTTTTAAAAATAATGGAAAATTTAGTGAAATAACTTTTTGTCATTATGAACCCTTTTGTTGCCAAAACGTCACCAAACATCAGAAACAAACCCCTAATATTACCCCCTCCCCTGCACACACACACATCCTCATCACCACCACCACCAAATAAAAGACAATAGTCTCAAAGAGGAATTAGTTAATGGGGGCAGCAGGCAGATCCCTTATTAGATTCACTGTGTTAATGCAGTGGCTCTCAACCCCTTTTTTTTTTTACCTAATGACCCTCTTTGATTCCTATTTTATTCCACTGGACCCCCATAGTCATCCAATGTTTAAATAAAATCCTCTCAGTTTTATAATCAAATATTTGGAATTACACAAAAAAAAAGAAATTAAAATATTTTGTGTTTTGTAGAAGAATAAGCAATTTATGGTGAATGAATTTTAACAATGAAATCTTATATGGGACTTCTAAGGGCCATAAGGACCCCTGCTGGGAACCACTGAGATAATGGTACCACCAAGAGATGAGGGAAAGAAGAAAGATAAGGAGAAGCTAATATTGTAGTGCAACCACACACACACACACACACACACACACGTGTTAGTATGCATGCGTGGCTGTATATGTGTGTGTGTGTGTGTGTGTGTGTGTGTTTGCGTGTGTGTGTTTGCGTGTGTGTGTTTGCGTGTGTGTGTTTGCGTGTGTGTGTGTGTGTGTGTGAGAGAGAGAGATTAGTGGTCTTACAAGTTGCTTTTAGAAAAGAAAGAAGACAATGGGTCTCTCATTAGCAGGAAAAATTGAAAATTGATATGGTTAGCCATAAATGTGTGTGTGTGTGTGTGTGGCAGGGTACTGTGTTAATACAAGTGCTAATAAAATAATGAGACTTCAACTGAACTAAATACACACAAACGCACACATGTATATAAGTATATATAACGTACACACACACACACCACACATACAAAGACACATACATACATATTCACAGCCGTGGTGAGTAAACCCCCACTCTCTACCGACCCAATCCAATTCCGAACACAATTATGGAGTTTTTTTTTTTTCTCTGACACAACCACTCCAAAAGAATAAACATTTATTTTATCAACCACAACTGCAGCAGCTATTTATAAACACCAGCCATAATTGAAAAAAAAAAGAAAGAAAAAAGTTGGCTGTTAAGAAAGACAAAGAAAAAACAAAAATTAAACCAACAGTAAAAGCATAAGTGATTTTAAAGAGAATTCAGTGATAAATTCTGTCTATATAAGTGTCAATATTATTATTATCATCATCATTATTACCCCAGCACCCCCAACCCATGAAGTCCTGCCAAGAAAAACCCACATCGGTTTGACGATGTTGGTGAACTGGTTAATCTTAATACGACAAAGATGAATTGCACAAAACAAACTTGTGTTCTAATTGCAGACAAGGTTTGTTTTGGCTCTCGTTATAAATACACACTCACACACACACACACACACACAATTTGTTGTCTCCCACTCTCACAGCAAATGGTTGGATTAATTACCGACCTTTTTTTTTGTTTTATTTCCAACAAACAGCAGCTTGTACTAGATAGGAAAGCAGATAGATGCCCAACACCCGGATGAGAACTTTTTCTCTAGGTGCTGCTGTACTTGGGGAGGGGAAACACCTAGTTTCAATGAAATCTGGCTTGAAACTCAAATGTGGTTTGAACAAGTCCCTTAACGCTAGAAAGTGAGGGGCTTTCCTAAGAATCTAACACATTCACACACACAAGGTCTGTCTTATTAATAGCAACACACACACACAGAGTCTGTTTTATTAATGGCACTTCAGACAACGTGGAGGCACATGGCCTAGTGGTTAGAGCAGTGGACTTGCAGTCGAGGGATCGCGGGTTCGAATCTCAGACTTGTTGATGTGTGTGTTTATGAGCAAAACGCCTAAGCTCCACGCGGCTCCGGCAGAAGGTAATGGCGAGTTTCTGCTGACTCTTTCGCCAGAACTTTCTCTCACTCTTTCCTCCTACATCTTGCAGCTCACCTGCGACGGACCGGTGTCCTGTCCAGGTGGGGAACCTATACACCAAGGAAATCGGGAAACCGGCCCTTATGAGCCAGGCGTAGCTTGAGAAGGAACAAACTTCAGACAACACAGTGCAGAAAAAGCAGAGTTTCCAGTAGTAAAGAAACAGACAGCCAAAACTGCTCAAATTCCATGTGATTATAATGTGTGTGTATCATCATCATTGTTCAACGTCTGCTCTCCATGCTGGCATGGTTTCTACAGCTGGATGCCCTTCCTAATGCCAACCACTTTTCAGATTGTGCTGGGTGATTTTTAGGTTCCACCGGCTCAAATGCGTCTATGGAGCTCTGGCATGGGTGCGTTAATGCAGCACCTGAAAGGACAGGTGTGTATGTGTGGAAGATTTTACTTAGCTCGAGACGTAAAAATTGCTGTGTGTGTGTGTGTTGATCATTTCCAGTCTGCCAAGGGGAAATATTACTTGGTTTTGATAAAAGGCGAGGGTTGGGATCTGGAAGAGCATCCAGCCATGGAAGATCTGCTTCAACAAAAATCTTGTCTGACTCTTTGCAAGCATGGAAATGGGGGGGGGATGTTAAAATGATGACAACGAGACTCCTCTTCACCCCCCCCCCATCACTGCATTGCTCATTTCTGGTTACAATTAATTGAGACTTGAATGAGTCTACCCATCTTACATAAGTTTATACTGGGAGTGGGAGAGAGATGGGAGAGGGAGGAGGAGAGGGGGAAGAGAGAGAGGGAGGAAAAGAGAGGGAGAAAAAGAGAGAGAGAGAGAGAGGGAGGGAGTTGACTCGTTAAATTTCTGTTCAATGTCTACTTCTGGAAACCTTAATTGTAGCAAAGTGCAGACACAGAATGTGGTGAGCATGCTCGTTTTCTGTTAATTAGTTAATTGGTACTGCTGGGTGCTGGTGTGATGACAAAGTAGTTAAAACAAATGAAAATAACAATTAAACAATAAAATTGGGGACTAACATACTTAATGTAGTAAATTGAGAATATTTAATTAACATAATACCCAGTGCAGGAAAGTTGGTTCTGATAACTGCAAAATTCCAATGTTTTTAGAAAAATTTTGCGTAACTCCCATTATTTCTCAAGTGTACCCCAATGGGTACACATAACCCAGTTCGAGAACCCTGTGTTGTGCAGAGGGTTCTTCATTGCCTGCGAAATTTAATGTTTTTCCAAGGCAGGAAATTTGTTTTCATACGGCAGTGAAGATGAGAATACCAGCAGCCAGTGAAATTATTGCAACGTTGATAGCTCATATCATAAAAAAAAAATAATTTTTTTTTTTGGTGCCAGTGAGAGAAATACAGTGTTTGATGGGCAGAAAGCAATTTTTGTTTAACCGCAAAGATTTTAGCAAAAGACAGCACCAAAGAGGGATATCGTATGACAAGGGAGGAACTGCTTGCTTGCAGAGCTGGCACATAAACAACAGCAACTGTTTGCTTTAGATTTCTTATAAACACCCAACATTCAACAAGGCAGACGTGGTATCACCCAGTTTTACTCTTTTTAGCATTTAGACCCATCCATATCCAGCCAAAAGATTTCTACCCATTTTCTGTTTAAACCAGTCAGATCTAGCCTCTCACACCTATCCCACAATGTCATTCTAAAAATAAACAATCACATCATCGATGTCTCAAAGCTTTGAGATAATGCAGGATTAATTCAAAATGTGAATTAAAAAAACATTACATTTGATGCAGTAATTTGAACGTTGAAGGTAGGTGGTGAGCTGGCAGAGTGGTTAGCATGCTGGGCGAAATACTTAGCGGTATTGCGTCTGCTGTTACGTTCTGAGTTCAAATTCCGTCGAGGTTGACTTTGCCTTTCATCCTTTCAGGGTTGATAAATTAAGTACCAGTTACGCATTGGGGTCGATGTAATTGACTTAATTCCTTTGTCTGCCCTTGTTTGTTCCGTCTATGTTTAGCCCCTTGTGGGCAATAAAGAAATAAGCAACGTTAGCATGGTGTCGATAAATTAAGTACTGGTTGCATACTGGAGTCAATCTAATCGACTGCCCCCACCCCCGAATTTCGGGCCTTGTGCCTAGAGTAGAAAATATGAATGTCGAACAGTAATATATACATATACTGACTATTCTACCTGTTTTGTGTTCAAACTTACCAGATATGGCCTCCCACACTAACGCTACAATGTCCTAAAAATAATCCCATCATTGAAATCTCAAAGCTACGAAAATATGTATGATTAATTGCAAAACAAAAGCGTTGGTACCCGGAGTACTTTTAGTAGAGATTAGTAGGTCTTCCTTCCTTTCTCATTCCCACCAACCTCAGAGCCCCTATAAAGGATCATACACACAACCCTAGTTCCTCACAGAAAGTATCACAGCCCCGACCAACACTCCAGTCATCATCACCACAATTGGAATCAGCACTTGAAACCAGAATACACACAGAACAGAAAAGGGGTCCAGCAGGGAATCCCACCTGATGTACCAACAATCCAATAACATTTAATACTATATTGTATTCAACCCCGAAAGGATGGAAAGTAAAGTTGACCTCGGCTGGATTTGAACTCAGAATGTATATTACCAAAAAAAATAGCACAAATCATTTTACCTGATGCTCCCCCAACTTTGCCAATTTGATGTTTTACAAAAGTAAATTAAATCCGTCTTAGTTCCTGGTTACATTGTTTACACTGGACATTGACTGGATTTGAACTCAGAATGTAAACAATCGGAAGATATTCCACAAAATGATCAACCCGGTGCTCCTCTATCAACCTTTGCTAATTTGCTGCCTTACAAAAGTAATTAAGATTTATCGCCTTATAATAGTTCGTGGTTGTTCCCGTGCTTATGTTAGGCCTTGACGGGAACTGAACTCAGAAAGCAAAGTGTTGAGAGAAATACCGCAAAACAATCTCCACAGCACTCTGCCAACCTTCGCCAATTTGTTACCTTACAAAAGCAATTGAGATTTATCGAATTACAATAGCTCACAATTATATGGTTACATGGTTTCATTAATAAAATAACCTTCTTTGAAGACAAATTTCACATTCACTAAATTCCCAGGTAATATAATTATTACAAAACAAAAGACACAAAATACCCCCTCCTATCCATACTCAACCCCCCCTTTCTCACAGCCCAACTTAAATAAATTACACAACCCTTATCAAAGTGGTTTTCCTGGTCCTATTCAAACATCTTAATTACTTCACACTTCCCTCTCATCGTGTAGGTCTTATGCTTTGGCCTTCGTTTATAGCCAGAGAGCAAATTCACTGGTTTTTCTGGTCGGCTTTTCTTTCCTCTCAGAGTGAGGGTGGAGTAGAAGAAAGGAGAACGGGGTAGAGACAAATGAACTGATGGAAGCTAATTAGTGAAACGAGGTGTTGCTGATGTTTAGCAGAGCCAAGGGAGAAAAAAAGAAAAAAGAAAAAAAAACCTGTATTTTTTCTGGTTGAAAATTTACAACCATGCAATGAATCAGCCATTGAACAACGGCTGTTACCTGCTTCATAAGTATTTCAGGTATTCCAGAGTACAACAAGTTCAAGTACATACATCAATAACGATGATGATAGTCACAACCAAATTTTGGCAAAAGGCCAGGAATTTTGAGGGAGGGGGCAAGTCGATCACATCAAACCCAGTATTCAAATGGGGTTTGTTTTATTGACCTTGAAAGGATGGAAGGCAAAGTTGAGCTCGGTGGAATTTGAACTCAGAACGTAGAGATAGACAAGACACCACTAAGCATTCTGCCTGACATGCTAACGATTCTGCCAGCTCGTTGCCTTAATAACAATAAAAAGTTTCAAATTTTGGCACAAGGCCAGTAATTTCAAGGGAGGGAATATGTTGAATAAAACGACCCCCAGGGTTCAATCTGAGAGGGGAATATGTTGAATAAAATCATAATTAACTGATTCTCCTGTATTTTCTTTTACCCAAAACCAGGAACTTTTCAGCATCCCTTCATGTGCGTGTGTGTGTATATGAAGGGACACTGAAAAGTCCCTGGCCTTAAGAGTATCACAAAAGGCCTGGTTGGAGGCCCAACCTTCCCAGTTCTTTTACAGGGCTTAGAAAAACTGAAGGACCCCTGCAGTAAGTGTGTGAATCTGAGAGGGGAATATGTTGAATAAGATCATAATTAACTGATTCTCCTGTATTTTCTTTTACCCAAAGCCAGGACCTTTTCAGCCCCCACCCCTCGTAAATGTGGCTTCACTGAAGGGTGATGGCAGCCACTACATATTTCTCAAGAAGTCAGAGACCAGACGAATGTAATGAACCCGACTATGTGCATCTCGCTCTCCTTAACACACAGAAAGGGGATTATGGCTGTAACCTGGAACTAAAAGGTAAAAAAAAAAAGGCTTCACTGAAGGATTTTTCCATAAGAAACAAAATGTACCTCATTAGAGAGGTGGTCATGGAAGGGTTAACTAGTTCAACATCTCTAACTCAAATCACTCTCAAAACAAACAGGATGTAAATTCTAGACACGTTGCCATCTTCCCTGAGTGCACCTGCATGTGCATTAGTATGCAAGCGAGTGCTTGTGCCCCCACCCATCCACCGTTTCATATAAAATGCTGGCTTTTCATGCATTGCTGACTCGGGCATCGAGTAACATTTGTCATTACTGACACATGCAACAATGCATGGCAGAATCAGCCATGTGCATCGGATCAAAAATACAACCTAGAACCTCTGCAAGATAAACAGGCATCACCCACCCCTACTTGTTGTTGTTTAACCCCAGGTCAATACTAACCCAGCAGATCTATTTCCAAAAGCTTTCCAGCCATGACCATTCAAACTTATTTTCGAAAGCATAGCTTACCTAGGGACTCCATCATCTAATGTGCCCATTTTTCCATCTTTTTTAAAGATGGTAGGATGTAATTTAAGGAATATTTGGCTGCTATTTATAGTGGATTGGGTAACTATGTTGAAGTTCCTTCCTCAGCCTGTTTTTAGCAGCAGTGCTGGAATATATAGAATGCAAGCTAACCATTTTTTCCCCCCTAATAAATACCAAACTTGCTATGACTATTAACAATGGTATCTATTATGTATTTTAGTTTTGGGAATTACTCTGCTGAAACAGCAGAAATGGTAACGCTTTCTGCCCTGTTCCCATGCCGAACACACAGCCTGTAGATCTGCTAAATTCCTGGCTTTAACATTTGTCGATTCTCATGCAAATATTTGTGTAGCGAACGTTAAGCCTGGCAGAGTTAAAACAGGAATCTCTTTTTATGTCACAGAATTTCAAAATATGGCATCAGAGACATCAACTGTGTCAATGGTAGGTTATTTATGTTGTTGTGGTTTGCCCTGTGACAGTTATGATTGGACATGCCTATCACCAATGACATTCTAGATGTGACCATCTCATCTATTTGCTCAGCCAAGGTTAATTATTCTCTCCCAACCCTTTTAGTTTCCAAGATGGTAGGCTCTGATTTCTTACCAGGAGGGCATCCTGAATACCATAGGCAATGAAATGGTTGGAAGCGTTGGAGCCACAGACAAAATATCTTGTGACATTTATTCTGGTTCTTTGCAATTTGAGTTCAAATCCTGCTGAGATTGGCTTTGCCTTTTGTCCTTCATGGGTCCAATAAAACAAAGGGCAGTGGAACTGGTGAAATTCTTAGGGTGTTGGATTGGATGTTTAGTGGAACTTACTCTGACTCTCTGCATTCAGAGTTCAAATCCTACCATAGCATCACTGGGTGGTACACATAATCTATCACCTGATTTAATATCATCATCTGGCACATGGGGCACCTTTAGTGGAATCTGCCCTGTTGCAAGCATAGAGACAAATCTTACTCCCTCTCACCTGTTGTAGAGGCCCTGAGAAAAGACAAAGGCATGGCCATTCCTTCTTAACTAAGTAATGAGAAAAAGGGCATGGTGCTTACAACTCAACCCTCCATTTCTGATAACTTTTAAAAAACCAGTTTGGTTCCAAAGAGTCTAGAAAACAATATTTAGATCATCTGAAAGAATCTAGAGATTGGAGCCTCTTGTTTCAAACAGTGGGCGGTAAGGTAATATTTATTTGTAATCTAAAATGTCAAGCTAGTTCCTGTAGCGATACCAAGACATGATGTTGGGTGAAGAACAATGATGCAACAAGTTTGGGGAAATATAAAAAAAACTCAAAAAAATCTGACTTTTGTAATAAAAAATTGAAGTTCAAAGAACAGTGGTATGTGAGAATAAAAGCTATACAATAAGTTCCTTTCATGGGAATGTGAGCAATACCAGGTTCTGTGTCTCTTCTATCATAGAAGATATTTTCAATGAAGAGGCTACATTTTTTTATATATATACCGAGCCATCAGACGCTTCTAATTCCATCGTAAAAACTTCCCATTTCAAAGTGACCTGAATTAAATCTGAGCTTCCAAATTTCATGTTAATTAAGGTTCTGAATACCACATTTAACCTTTCCATTACCATATTTCTGTAGAAATACACATTTTTATTTCAATGAATTTCGAAAATGATGAAGAGTTTAGTAAAATAACTGTCATTATTAATCAAGTGAGCTGGCAGAATCGTTAGCACACAGGACTTTCGTCTGTCTTAAGGTTCCGAGTTCAACTTTGCCTTTCATACTTTCAGGGTTCAGGGTCAATAAATTAGTACCAGTAGAGCACTTTAAATTAACAAGAAATTTTGATGGAAGACTAACTTAGATCACTTTAACCCTTTTGTTACCATACTTGTATTGAAATACACTGCTTTTGTTTAAATGAATTTCGAATATAATAAAGAATTTTTAAAGACAACTTTGTCCTCATTAAGCTGGTGTTTGGAACAGAACATGAAAGCTTAAGAGAAAAAGACTGGTTTCAGGCAAATTGGTATAAACGGGATTAAAATGATTTTAATTAAAATCTTCTGTTGAAATTTCATGTTACGTTATATTCCAAACACCAGTTTAGTTGCAACTAAGTCATTTTACTAAATTCATTATTTTCAAAACTGAAACAAAGCCAGTGAATAGGCGTAGGAGTGGCTGTGTGGTAAGTAGCTTGCTTACGAAGCACATGGTTCTGAGTTCAGTCCCACTGCGTGGCACCTTGGGCAAGTGTCTTCTACTATAGCCTTGGGCCAACCAAAGCTTTGTGAGTGGATTTGGTAGACGGAAACTGAAAGAAGCCTGTTGTATGTATGTATATATATATATATATATACATACACACACACACACACACACATATACATACATACATATATATATATATATATGTGTGTGTGTGTATGTTTGTGTGTGTTTGTCCCAACATCGCTTGACAACTGATGCTGGTGTGTTTACGTCCCCGTCACTTAGCGGTTCGGCAAAAGAGAACAGAATAAGTACTAGGCTTACAAAGAATAAGTCCTGGGGTCAATTTGCTCGACTAAAGGTGGTGCTCCAGCATGGCCACAGTCAAATGACTGAAACAAGTAAAAGAAATAAAAGAAAGAAGAAAAGCGTATCTCAAAAGAAATATGGTAACAGAAGGGTTAAAGTGATCTAAATTATAACCTTCCCTCAAAATTCCATTTTAATTTATGTTCTAAACACCAGATTAATAATGACAAAGTTATTTTAATAATTATTGTTGTATTACAGGAGAGTCTTTTTTTTTTTTGGCCAAATGAACACACACACTATATATTAGTTCTTCACTCATTTATAATTAGTCTTATTTTAACTTGTATCCATTGTCCGAAAATCTTTTGTCACACATCTGTGACCTCTCCAGCAACACTCTCCATCCTCGCGTGTGCTCCTGCTTGGTTCGTTAGCCAGGACAATTAAGTGAACATCGATAGGAATGAACTAAAATTCATAAACGTACTTTAATAAATTATTTCCAAAATTCATTGAAACAAACTTGGTGCATTTCAAGAGGAACATGGTAACAAAAGGGTTAAACATGACAAAACAGTCATGGCACCATTGTTCTAACCCCAATATCAGATCTTGGTATCTCTCAGCTTGAACTGGCATGACCTTTTGAAATACAAATAAATACCATCCACCACACACATTTCAAACAAAAGACTTCAGTCTACAGATTCTTCCAAGACAATCCAAATATTGTCTTCTGAAGACATCTGAACTTAGCTAACCCTGTTTAGATTATCACAAATAAAGGGCTGTGCTGTGAACACCACCTGCCCTACATTCCATTCTAGTGGAATTATGCTTTGGTTAAACATCCACCCTACCCACCACTGCCAGCATAGAGACTATAATTCTACCAATACTGAAGAATTACTATAAGAACGATGGGGGGTGAGTGGATGTGAGGCTTTCAAGAATAGATTCTTTCTTATGTGAGATTTTTTGAAGTAAACATCTTTTGGCCTCTACAGAACCCTACCATAACAGCAGATGGCCAGAAAACAATACACGCATGAATTATGGGTGAAATGCACACCCTTCTACTGTTTATTGTTCCTAATATGTTGCCCTGTTGTTCTGACAATAGATGGAATAGTAAGTTGCCAGAGGGGACACCAGATGGAAGGGAAGACCATGCAGAAGTTGGAATGAAGACTGTTAAATTCTTTGGCACCCAAACATGGATGAGGAAATCAGTGGACAGTGGTTGGTGGAGAGAACACAGAGGCCTTCGTCCAGCACTGGATTGAACATGTGCAAGGAGGCTGCTGCTCTCGAAACATTGGGTCAAATCCTGATGGAGCGTGAAACAAACGGAGTCTCGGGGCATCAAGAGTTTTGGCTACATTAGAAATATTGAGACTGTTTGTTTATAACCATGGCATCAAACACAGAACCACAAGGACGCAAACAACCTTCTGAAACACAGAATTTACGTACCAGCACACACACAGGCAAATGGCCTAGTGGTTAGGGTATTGCACTCACAATCGTAATATCATAGTTTCAATTCCCAGTCACTGCAACATCTGACATTTGGTTAATAATTGAATGCCGTGAGTTTAAATACTCTTTTACTCTCTTTTACTTGTTTCAGTCATTTGATTGCGGCCATGCTGGAGCACCGCCTTTAGTCGAGTAAATCGACCCCGGGACTTATTCTTTGTAAGCCCAGTACTTATTCTATCGGTCTCTTTTGCCGAACTGCTAAGTGACGGGGACGTAAACACACCAGCATCGGTTGTCAAGCAATGCTAGGGGGACAAACACAGACACACAAACACACACATATATATATATATACATATATACGACAGGCTTCTTTCAGTTTCCGTCTACCAAATCCACTCACAAGGCATTGGTCGGCCCGGGGCTATAGCAGAAGACACTTGCCCAAGATGCCACGCAGTGGGACTGAACCCGGAACCATGTGGTTGGTTAGCAAGCTACTTACCACACAGCCACTCCTGCGCTTATATATTTAATTTTTTTTTTTAATAATTTTTTTTTAAACATTTGTCTACTTATTAGCGAAGTCTCATAAAATAATTTGGTTTTAATCTTGGAATTAAATGGGTTTTGATTTACTGTCAGGAGACTTTTGCCCAACCTTGTATGCAAGTGTGTGTGTATATATTTATAATCTGGTTATTTTCATTTTATTTTCATTCTTCGGTTCACACACAAAGTTTATTTAGTGTAGCGGTAAAAATTAGTGGATAAGGTTGGTCAATGCCCTGCCACCAAAACAAGTGAAATTTCGCCAATAGCTGCCTTCTCAATTGCTGACGTTTTCCACATAGATAAAATAATGAATATCATTGTTAATTAACACAACCACACTTTGTTGTGGTTCTTTCTTTCTGATGGAAAACAAATCTATTAAAAGATGTGCTTTAAATTCTTCAACAACAAAATCAAATACATGTACACACTCATGCACATACAGCCAAGTTGGAGCTTGTAAAACGGTCATCTTCATTCTAA
>NC_043022.1:1719347-1731847 GCF_006345805.1 Octopus sinensis
TGTTATTAATCTGTTTCTCTGCTTTGTGATTTGTTTAATCTTTTCTAACAATCCTAGAAAGGTTTGGATTGGGTTAAATCCATGAGATAACAAAAAGCAGGTTCACTCACAAACTCCCTTACAATTTAAAAAAAAGGATTTCTTTGTTAATGATGGGCTTTCACCAGAGGAGATCCTCTTGTTACCAGATTTCTGTTGGAATACTCTGCCTTTGTTTCAATATTGAAACTAGTGAAGGTGCAGGCATGGCTGTGTGGTAAGAAGCTTGCTCTCCAACCACACGGTTCCAAGTTCAGTCCCACTGCATGGCACCTTGGGCAAGTGTCTTCTACTAGAACCTCAGGCTAACCAAAGCCTTGTGAGTGGATTTGGTAGATGGAAACTGAAAGAAGCCCATTGTGTGTGTGTGTGTGTGTGTGTGTGTGTGTATGTCCCCAACCACTGTTTGACAACTGGTTTTAGTGTTTACATCCCTGAAACAGTGGTTTGGTAAAAAGTCCCAGGCTCCATTTGTTTGACTAAAGCAATTCAAGGCGGTGCCCCAGCATGGCCACAGTTAACTGACAGAAACAAGTAAAAGATGGAAGATAAAGAATTTAGCAAAATAACTCATTGTTAAAATGGTGTTTAGCAGCATTTTTGCTCATCTATATGCTCTGCGTTTAAATTCTGTCGAGGTGGACTTTGCCTTTCATCTTTTCTGGGGTCGATAAAACTAGTGACAGTTGAGTAGTGGAAGTGGATGGAGGTGGGTGTCGATATAATCGACAACACCCACCTCCACCGAAATTGCTGGCCTTGTGCCAAATAATTTCAAACTGCTATTTAAAATGGTGCCTGAAACAGAATTAACTTGAAATTTCGAAGGAAGGTTTTAATTAAGAAACTTAAAAACAGGAAGTTTTTTGTATCACTGAACCAGGAGCAGCATGTGGCCCGGTGCTGCTCCTGGTTCTTTGAGAAGAGCTAAGAAGGGTGTGGTGCAACGATGCTTTGTAGAAACACATGCAAGGTCTATGTTTCCTTGCTGCTGAAAAGAGAGACACGACTGGCAAGGGGCCCCCACCGGAGGATGCTTTTGAGGTTTATTTTTGAGGGAGCCAGTTAGGGTTTGGTATGCACACGCACACACACGGTTGCAAGTGAATGATGCATGGTTGGGGAATGTCAGAGAGGAACGAAGGGTGGCGAGATAGGGTGTTGCTGGATGGGTGAAGTACTGCATAGAGGCAGGAGTACATATGCACTACAAGGGAATATGTGTGTGTGTGTGTGTGTAGCTCAGAGTGGCTGATTGCGTGTGACTGAGTCACTGGTATACCTATCCCAATTTGCTATCTCATCATATGTATATAAGTTCTACGGATATACAGTTACATATATACACACACACGATTACAAATATATACACACACATAATTACATACATATACACACAGACACACGATTACATATACACAGACACACGATTACATATATATACACACACACGATTACATACACACACACACACGATTACTTATACACACACACACAAGATTACATATACACAGGCACACACAATTACATATACACACGACTACATACACACACACACACACATTATGTAAGTGAAACAGAAAAAGCAACTCCACTTCCAGAATCCAGAAGCAACTCTGATTAAGTGTAAGACAATCTCAGAGAGAATCCTCTTGATTCAAAACAAATATTTGCCTGTGTGTGTGCATTCGTGTGTGTGTTCTGTATTTGTGTTCCTAAAATAACTCGGGCAAAATAAATCACACACGACAATAATTAATATAGCAATTATGAGGTTTAATGAATCAACATAAGATTATTTTGTTATTCACTTATGAAAATAAAAGAGAAAAAAGATGGCAGAGTTGAACCTCAATTGTTGCCTGCCTGGTTGAATGCCACACAGTACGCTGTGTCGTATGGCATTGGATACAAGCATTTTGCTTCTGTCCTCAACAATCCCAGATCAAATCTAGTCAGAGTTGAATTGACCCTTAACCTTTTGCCGGCATTCATCATCATCATCGTTTAGTGTCCTCTTTCCATGCTGGCATGGGTTGGATGGTTTAGTTAGTTAGTTAGTTAATTTGGCTCAAAAGCAAAAAGCAAGGCCATGTAGGGGGACATGGAGTTAAGTACAGGGTGGTGTTCATGTAAAGAGTTCAGGCCACTTGAGGTCAAGGGAGACTTTGAACAAAGCGGTCGTCGGCATCTTCACCATCTCGTCCAGCAGCTTATTCCACGGATCCGCAACCCGGACGGAGAAAGCTCCTCTCCTTCGATTGAGATGAAATCGTCGCAGGTAGAGCTTTTCGGAATGACCCCGCAGCCGACGCTCTGGAGCAGGAGTGAAGAACAGCTCTTTCGAGAGGTTACACTTTCCGCTTATGATGTTGTGAGCGAGAAGGAGTTTGACAAGGAGCTGGCTGGCAGGGGCCGGGGGTGTCCAGACTCCAACTGTCTGTTGTGGCTTGGTTTCTACTAAAGGCACAAGGCCTGAAAATTGGGGGGGGGGCAAGGGGTGGCTAGTTGATTACGTCACCCCAAGTGTTTCACCGTTAATTAATTTATCGAAAGGTGACTGCCTCCCACCTCCCCCAAAATTTCAGGCCTTGTGCCTAGAGTAGAAAAGGCACTTAATTTATCAACCCCAAAAGGATGGAAGGCAAAGTTGACTTTGGTGGAATTTGAACTCAGAACGCAAAGACAGCCGAAATGCTGCTAAACATTTTGCCAGCTCACTGCCTTAATAATAATAATAATAATAAAAGATAACTCTTTAAATACACAATCCTAGAAAAGTAGGGTTAAGTTTCTTGCCCAGAGATTTGAAAAGAAAAAAAAGCCTGAAAACCCAGCCACAACAGTTGTGTGAAAAATCTGTCAGTGGAACCACGAGGAAATGTGTGAAACGAGGGTAACAACAGAGACAGGGGACTGGGCAACGGTTGGTTCACATAGTCTTTTGAAAAATGAGCAAGGGCAGGAAGGAAGTGTGACGAAATGAGGGGTGCTTAAACTGAATTAACCGACAATTAGAGACACATACAAAATGCCAGTCGCATCACCAGCCACCACCATCATCATCATCATCTCCATCACAAACAACCTAGTTGGTGCGGTTAAAGGAACGAACTAAAAGCCGGTTGCTGTGCAGATCACCGACCATAAAGACCTCATCATTGACAGTGAGTCGGGGCAAGGAGGGTGGGGTGGGTCGCAGACGTATGAGGGTGGGTGGGTCAGGGGTGGAGAGGACCGGAACGGAACTCAGAAGCAGAGAAGGAAGTATCATCGGCTGCTCCTCGCTAACAGCGCACTGTGTCACTGTTCCACAACCTATGGCGGGAGTAGGTGCTCATGGTATTTAAATGGGAGACACTATCACTATACTACAGGGGTCACGCAATGGGGGTAGAGGTGGGGGCGAAGAGAGCTGACAGGGAGGAGAGGAAGAAGTTATGGCAATTATACTCCCACCCCACCACTGCCACCAAACATTCACTTTTTTCATTTTTTGGTTCCACCCTTTTGATACCAGACCGCCTGAAGCTGTCCCTGGGTTTTCTAATACAAACTTTTGGTTTTTAAACTAAGCTAAATTAAAATCTCCCACCAAAATTTCATGGTAATTTTATGTATCAAATACCAGTTTAACCCTTTTGCATTCGGATTACCCTGTGAAATGTAACGTTTGTTTATTCACATTGTTTTAAAATTAATCATGCATTGTCTCATAAGCTCAACAGATTCAGTGATGCGTTGCTTAGTTTTAGAAAGACATTGTAAGGCAAGTGCGAGAGACAGGATCTGGCCAGTTTGAACAAAAAACAGAATATCTGGGCAGAATTATGGCTAGTCTAACCCTGTAGCATTTTAGATTACTCTGTCAAACGTAATCCTTATTTATTCATTGTTTCAAATTAACCATGCATCATCTTGTAGCTCCACAATTTCAATGATGTGATCGTTTAGTTTTATAATGACTTAATGACAATGTAGAGTAGGTGTGAGAGGCTGGATCTAGCCATTTTGAACATAAAATTGGTAGCATATTTGGGTTGGATATGGCTGGTCTAAACACTAAAAGGGTTAATGAGTTATTTTTTTATCTTTTATAGTTTATTTGTTTCATACATTAGACTGCAGCCATGCTGGAGCACCACCCCTTCAATCAACCTCAGTGCTTTTTTCTTTTCCTTTTTAAATCCTGGTACTTGTTCTGTTGGTCTCTTTTTCCAAACCACCAAATTACATTTAACCGAATGAATTGACCAAGGACACACACAGTAAAAATATTGTATGGACCAATACATAAAATTAATTTTTTAAAATTATTTTAAAACCAAACCCTTTCCTTTAGAATCCTGATTTATAATTAAAAATTAATTTGAAAAGCACTCATGAAAACGGGGACACTAAAGGGTTAACATCTATGATGATGATCATCATCATCATTTAACATCCACCTTCCATGCTAGTCTGGGTAGGATGGTATATTTATGATATATAAAAGGCGGCAGGGAGCTGGCAGAAACGTTAGCACGCTGGGCGAAATGCTTAGCGGTATTACGTCTGCGTTACGTTGTGAGTTCAAATTCCGCCGAGGTCGACTTTGCCTTTCATCCTTTCGGGGTCAATAAATTAAGTACCAGTTACGCACTGGGGTCGATGTAATCGACTTAATACCTATGTCTGTCCTTGTTTGTCCCCTCTGTGTTTAGCCCCTTGTGGGTAATAAGAAATAGGTATTTCGTCTGCGTTACGTTGTGAGTTCAAATTCCGCCGAGGTCGACTTTGCCTTTCATCCTTTCGGGGTCGATAAATTAAGTACCAGTTACGCACTGGGGTCGATGTAATCGACTTAATACCTATGTCTGTCCTTGTTTGTCCCCTCTGTGTTTAGCCCCTTGTGGGTAATAAAGAAATAGGTATATTTATGATATATACATTATGTGTCTAGCATGGGTTGGATAGGTTTGTAATTATAAAGAATAGAGTGGCTGTTTATAGGTTTGAGGTTGTTCTGTCACTATCTGACAGCCGGATGTGACAAAGGGTTGACGAAACTAAAGCAAGAGACTGCACTTGGAAAAAGCATCATTTCCGGTTTGTTCGTCAACGTTTAGTGATTATAAATTGATACACACACACACACACACGTATGTGTGTATACAAAACACACCCATACACATACGGCATGTACATAAAGCAGGCTCCTAGACAGTGTAAATTCCACTCAAAGGCATTAGTCATCTTTTGGTACGTACATACACACACACATTATATGCAACAGGTTTCCGGACCGTTTACCGAAAATTCTATTCAGAAGGTATTAGCCATCTTGATGGCAGCGATTGACCCCCACAATCACATGATCACAAAGCCAACTCCCCCCCCCCCCGACTTGTACCAATAATATCAAATTATCCTTTTTCAGGATCAGGTACCATTTTCTCTGAGCCCCCTTGTGTAAGGAATATTTTTTCATTGAGTGGGGAGATCAATGAGAAGTCTGTAAAACACAGTTTCAAATTGTTGAGATAAAACAGGAACTGCAGACACAGAGGACCCGATTCAAACAGAGGACCTTAACCACTTTATCACAACAGTTCCCAATCATTTCAACTATTAAGCACCCATTTTATGTAGGCCTTCAGCGTTTAAACTGGTCACATCCAGCCCAAATATACTATCTATTTTGCATTCAAACTTCTTAACCACACAGCCATGCTAACCCCACCACCATTACCTCTATCAAAGCTACAGCTGGTTGCATTAGGCCTTCCTCTCTGCTATTTTCGGCAGCACTTATTCTCCCTGGGTAGTACTTACCCCCCCCCCCCAACCCACCTCCACCCCAGGAGGTTACAAAAAGCCTGTATTTTTTTTATCTCATGTCTAATCTCCAGAATTGTGTTGCAAACGAAATCTTCTGAGATCAGCAGACAGAAATAAGGGGAGGGGAATAGAAGTTGGCTGGGGATGGGTGGGTGTGTGTGTGTGTGTCTGTCTGTGTGTCTCAATGTTAGTTGCTGATTGCTTTGACAATGTTTTGAGCAGAAAAACAGCAAACAACAAAAATAAACAGAGCACAGAAAACACAGGAAGGTCACAAAAAAAAAGCAAAAAAAAAAAAAAAACCCAAAAATCCAACCAACAAAACATTATTAGCTGACAACCAATTCTTTACCAGTAAAGAATACTAAATATAAAAATATATATATAAATAAAAAAAAAACACACAGGCACATAAAAAACCCAAAAGGGAGACATTTCCTTGCCAAGATTTCTCAGCAGATAAAGAAGATTATGTTTTTAAACATTTTTTTCCTATGTATTTTCTCATTGTTGCATCTACTTTCCTGACCTGCTTCTCTTTATGGTTTGTCTGAAAGAATTGTGTCTGTCTGTCTGTCCATCTCTCTCTCTTGTCTTTACAAAAATCACAATTCTCCAATTTCAACAATTTACTTCTTCACCTCCAACAACAAACAAGGCATGTATTACACAGTGAAGGAAGGACAACTGAAAACACCACCACCACTACCACCAGCAGGGCCTCTACTAATGTACACCATATGTCTTGGGGTGTTTTGTGCAGTGAGAAGAGAATGGAAGAACAAAGCTAATTCACAGCCCACTTTTTGCCTAGTTGATTCACATTTTATACCAACTGATCTATTACTATTATTATTATTGTTATTATTATTATTGAGTGAGAGAGCAGTTCATGCCATCAAAGTGACACTGGGGTAAAATATACGAAGCCCAATACACCCATCATGACTACCCGTCTGATAAGGGTACACCAGGCACATGCATCACAACCATATGTGCGCGACATGGTGATCTCATATCAAGATAAACAGCACATGACCTTGTAGGTGGGACCCAGTTAGAATTTTCTTCAGGTTGAGTAGCCCATCCCGCTCAAAAGGTCCCTGAATAAGGGTTGTTTAAGGATGTTGAAAGAACCACCCATGTTTCCAGAGGTGAATTATTCAAACCCCAAAGAATCCCTCTCAACACATGGCTATGATGCTCCCCCACTACTTCTGCTCGTGATCAGAGATGCATATATCGTCAGCCACTAAGGGACATGCTCAACTGGTTAAGGTCAAACAACTGACAAGCAAATCTGTGGTATTGAGCAGAATATTTGCTGTAGCCCATCTTTTATACCAAGACAAAACAATGTACATGATAACACTTCCAATCAGTTAAGATCAGGAGCCATGAGAGCCACATTGTTATTATTATTATCATTATTATTTTCATTATGTAAGGTGGAGAGCTGGCAGAACCATTAGCAGCATTTTGTCTGTCCGTGCGTTCTGAGCTTAAATTCCACCAAGCTCAAATTGCCTTTCATCCTTTCGGAGTTGATGAAATAAGTACCTATTTCTTTATTAGCCACAAGGGGCTAAACATAGAGAGGACAAACAAGGACAGACATAGGTATTAAGTCGATTACATCATCCCCAGTGCGTAACTGGTACTTAATTTATCGACCACGAAAGGTTGAAAGGCAAAGTCGACCTCGGCAGAATTTGAACCCACAATGTAACGACAGACGAAATACCTATTTCTTTACTACCCACAAGGGGCTAAACACAGAGAGGACAAACAAGGACAGACATAGGTATTAAGTCGATTACATCATCCCCAGTGCGTAACTGGTACTTAATTTATCGACCCCGAAAGGATGAAAGGCAAAGTCGACCTCGGCGGAATTTGAACTCACAACGTAACGACAGACGAAATACCGCTAAGCATTTCGCCCGGCGCACTAACGTTTCTGCCAGCTCACCGCCTTTTGATGAAATAAGTACACACTGAGGTTGATGTAATTGACTAGCCTCTCCCCCAACCTAAAATTTCAGGCCTTGTGCCTATAGTAGAGAAGATTATTATTATTTTTCCATGAGTAACCTTTCGAAGTGCCTCCCCCTATTGGGAGTTTTACTTGTTATATATATTTTCGTTGTTATCCTGAATTTTTACATGGACCTTTCTATCGGACAAAACCCTTTGTAATTTTCGTCCTGTATTTGTCCTTACATGTTTCTTTGATTTTTGTTAGCCCTTGTGGCCAATAAACCAGAATTAATTATTATTATTATTAAGGTGGTGAGCTGGCAAAATTGTTAGCACACTGAATGAAAATGCTGAGCGGTATTTCGCCCATCGCTACGTTCTGAGTTCAAATTCTGCTGAGGTCCACTTTGCCATTCATTCTTTCAGGGTCGATGTAATCGATTAGTCCCCCTCCTTGCAAAATTTCAGGCCTTCTGCTTATAGTAGAAAGGATTATTATTATTATTATTATTATGGCAGTCAGCTAGCAGAATTATTAGCACACTAGACGAAAATGCCTAGTGGTATTTCACCTGTCAAAGTTCAAATTCTGCCAAGGTTGACTTGGCCGTTCATCCTTTCAGGGTTGATAAATTAAGTACCAGTGAAACACTGGGGTGGTTTTAATCAACTGGTACCCTCCCCCAAAATTTCAGGCCTTGTGTCTATGGCAAGAAGGATTATTATTATTAATTGAAAGATGGGTGAATGCGGCAAGAATGGTTTGAGAGAACAGGCCTACACTAAGCATGCACCTGTAAGTTGAAGAAAGACAAGGTGAAGAGGGCACTTGCCCTGGTGGCTGTGGGTTTTGTGGGGTCTCAACGAGCAACCCTGGGAAGTCCCCCTTTTTTTGGGAAATTGTTAAAATTTATATTGTTGCTGCTTTTTTTTTTATTTTTTATTTTTTTTTACTTTTTACACACTTTTTATATAACCCCACATTATATAGTCTGGTACTGTCCCCAATGTTTTTTGTGAGCCCTTTGGGGTTAATAAAAACATTACGGTTCTGTTGTTGGCCTGATTTTGTCAACCCATTGATGCTGTCTCCCCACCCATCCACCCTCATTATACAAGATATGAAGTACTTACAAGTTGTAATTAAGTGACAATTAACTGAAGAATGACAACACTATAGCACTTAATGGATTTAAGCCTGTTTGTGAAGAGTTCTTTTCCCTATACAAAGCCCGAGGTCAACCTCGCCCAAGCAGACACGACCAAAGACGTTGCAAAGCAGGACCGTCCCAGCAGAGAACCCATCACATGATCCAGCATGCAAGTCCATCTTTGGAGACTTGACTGCTCTTTCTAGCAAATCGAGCGACCACTTAAAATATCTTTTGTTGGCGCTTATATGCTTATGTCATTGAAATAATAAGCAGTCACTTCCTGGCACCGCCTGCCTTCCCCCCGACACCTCCTTTCCTTCACTAAATATCTGCCATTCGATGGCCTTCAACACTGGCTCTTGTGTTTTATACAGGTTTTTTTTCTTCTTTATTTTAAATTTCTTTTACTATTTTACATCCAATTTTCAATGCTAAAAATGGGCGGAATGACAGAATGACATTATTTGAAAGGTTTTTGATAAAGAAGTCACAAAATTTGCATAATGTCAAAGCATATTCTGTATTTTACAGGCTAAACAGCATGGCCGAGCAGTAAGAAAGAAGCTTGCTTTCCAACCACATGGTTCCAGGTTCAGTCCCACTGTGTGGCACCTTGGGCAAATGTCTTTATCTTCTACTATAACTTCAGGCTGACCAAAGCTATGTGAGTGAATTTGGTAGACGGAAACTGAAAGAAGCCCATTGTGTGAATGTTTGTGTTTTTGTGTCTGTCCCTTGACTATTGCTTGACAAATGGTGTTTATAAGTTTACATCCCTGTAACTTAGTGGATTGGCCAAAGAAACTGATATAAGTACCAAGCTTTCTTTGGCCAATCCACTAAGTTATAGGGATGTAAACTTATAAACACCATTTGTCAAGCAATGGTCAAGGGACAGACACAAAGACACAAACATTCACACAATGGGCTTCTTTCAGTTTCCGTCTACCAAATCCACTCACCAGATTCAATTCATTCTTCAAGACACTGCTCCAGCTTGGCCACAAGTAAATGATAAAAAATGCCGCTCCAACTGTCAGCTGTTCAGTGCAAGAAATAAACGCAGATGAGACAGGGTTTCATGGGTTGTTCTTTTGTAATCAGGAAAACCGAGATGGAGTAGAACCATCTCATATTCCGCACAAGGATACAGCAACACAATGGAACTCTTGTCACACTGAACTCGTGATCTTGTCATAAGTATCTCAACTACTTAGTCATTTAATCGTCATCGTCATCATCACTTAATGTCTGCTTTCCAAGGACAGATTGATAAGATTCAACAAGCTCAAGGTCTCCATAGAACTCCAAACTTCTTCATGTGGAGGGGTTGACATAGTTTTCTCTGATTAAAAACTATGTCAACCCCTCCACATGAAGGAGGTGAAAAAAAAGAGTACTCAAATACCATTCTAGCAAAAACTGTCTGATGAACGGCAACGAGAAACTCAGAGTAACAGATTTTGTTGAATTTTCTGCTGCTTTAAATAAAGCATATTACTCTACCACTGGTATTTGAGTACTCTTTTTTTCCACCTCCTTCATGTGGAGGGGTTGACATAGTTTTTAATCAGAGAAATTAACCGGGCGAAATGCTTAGCAGTATTTCGTCTGCTGGTATTTTGCTCCGAGTTCAAACTCCGCCGAAGTCGGCTTTGACTCTCATCCTTTCGGAGTCGATTTAATAAGTACCAGCTGCGCACTGGGGTCAATGTAATCAACTTAAACCCTTTGTCTGTCCTTGTTTGTCTCCTCTATGTTCAGCCCCCTGTGGGCAAGATTTTATTTAACTTGCTGATTGAGGGCAAATGGGCAGTGCCCACAGCCTTTGCAGGATCTCTGAGACAGAAGAAATCCCTGCCATTAATGCTACACTTAACCCTTTAGCATTTAAACTGACCATATCTAGCCAAAATATTCCACGTTATATGTTCTAACTGGCCAGATCTAGCTTCTCACACCGACCTTGGTCATGGAACGAATTAAACTCATACTGTGAGGTACCACTGTATTAAGAAAATGTGAAAAATCCTGACAATATAGGCGTCGGCGTGGCTGTGTGGTAAGTAGCTTGCTTACCAACCACATGGTTCCAGGTTCAGTCCCACTGCATGACACCTTAGGAAAGTGTCTTCTACTATAGCCTCGGGCTGACTAAAGCCCTTGTGTATGGATTTGGTAGATGGAAACTGAAAAAAGCCTGTCGTAAAGTATATATATATATGTGTGTGTGTGTGTGTGTGTGTGCGAGTATGTGTTTGTCCCCACACCATCACCATTGCTTGACAACCGATGCTGGTGTGTCCACGTCCCCATAACTTAGCGCTTCGGCAAAACAGACCGATAGAATAAGTACCAGGCTTACAAAGAATAAGTCCTGGGGTCAGTTTGTTCAACTAAAGGTGGTGCTCCAGTATGGTCGCAGTCAAATCACTGAAACAAATAAAAGAGAATGTAAAAATCCATTTTCAACAACACACAAACACACATTTTGTTGTACGCATGTGGGGCCAGAAGAAGCACCACTACTATATACACTCCTTCGAATGTATACAGCAGTGCGGAGTCCACAGAAAGACTTTTTTGTTTTGGCATTCTTTTACTTATTCATTCTTTTCAGTGGGTGGACCGCAGCCATGCTGGAGCACTGCCTGATGGGATGATGGCAAGTTTTTATGTTAGAAATGACTGATCGAGTGATTCACTGAAGCAGACACTGTCATTGGTTGGTTACAAGTTGTTGTCAGGGTGAATGACTTGAACAGGAG
Organism: Octopus sinensis; assembly: GCF_006345805.1. NCBI lineage: Eukaryota > Metazoa > Mollusca > Cephalopoda > Octopoda > Octopodidae > Octopus > Octopus sinensis. The sequence continues at coordinate 1,731,109 of NC_043022.1, forward strand.
GAGAAGGTGGAGGGGTTGACGCTGGAATCAACAATTGATTTCAGAATGGCCATACACACACTACACACACAAGGTATGTATGTACATGCAACACAAACCAAGCATAGATACGTGCACAAACACAGAGGGAGGGAGGGAGATATATATATATATATATATATAGTGACGTATATTTGCCATTTGAATATGGCTAACCCCTAAGGCTGGATGCTACTGTAGTTTGTAGCCCCAGGAGGACACCTCCTCCAGCTGGCTATAGACACACTTTCTGTGCCCTATCAGTATCTGCGAAGGGAAGCCATCCTTCCCGTCTTCAACTTATGATACACACAGACTCGAGTTTCAGGGTATTGATCCATCATCGGCGTGTGACAATCACAGTTGTCGACGAGAAGTCGGTTCCCTTCACAATATATATATATATAATCAAAATAAGCAACAAGGCTATCCAAGGTAGTGTACTACAATACCTTGGATATCCTTGTTGCTTATTTTGATTATAATCACCCAATTTGATTTATATGGATAATACCACACCAAATTCTGGTGCCTTTAACTTAAGTACCATATTCAACTGAATCTAAATCTTGCTGAACTTACATATATATATATAGTTTACAATTTGTAGGAAAAATCCTTATTCAATTTTCCTATATATATATATATATATATATATATATATATATATATATAGATATATATATATATATAGAGAGAGAGAGAGAGAGAGAGAGATAGT